>NW_020954580.1:9248338-9307991 GCF_900497805.2 Vombatus ursinus | reverse complement strand
TCTATCTATCTATCTATCTATCTATCTATCTATCTATCTATCTATCTGTTTTGTTGATTGAGATGGCCAGTGGGGAATTGACTGCTTGCTTGAGATTTCAGAAGCTACTGGCTTAGAATCTTGTCCTGGAAGAAGTAGAATAGTCTTGGACAATAGAAAAACAGCAGGGTATATACTCAAAACTTTTCCAACTATAGAACTGATACTTCATTAACACAGCCTTTGAAAACTCAGGGTCACCTCCCCACCATAATGAGGTATTGTAATATTATCATAAATTGAGAGCTGGAAGGAATCTTAGAGGCCACTGAGTTCAAACTTTTCATTGTTTTAGATGAGGAAACTGAGGCTGAGAAAGGTTAAGTGACTAACTCTGGGTCACACAGCTGGCAAGGTGGAATTTGAACCTGTGTCTTTCTGACTTCCACATCAACCAACTAACCACTGTCCTCCTAGCTACTTCTTCAAGGAGGATTTTAGTGGAGATCATCACTAGCAACATGTTCAAAATCTAACTCAATACTTCCCCCTCCAAGCCTACCCCAATTTCTGATTTACTTATTTAATCAATGGGGCTGTATGCTGAAGCTTCAGATTCATCTTTGACTTCTCTCCTATTACTTCCCACAAGCTGCCAAACTGTGTAATCTGACATATACTGGGTGCTATATAAATGCTTACCCTGTTTGCTTCAGTTTCCTTATCTGTAAAATGAGCTGGAAAAGGAAATGGCAAACCCACTCCAGTATTTTTGCCAAGAAAACCCCAAATGGAGTCACAAAGAGTCAGACTCGACTGAAACAACTCAACAACGACAACAATTCCCCATTAAGATGTGAGCTCCTCAAGGGTAGAGGCCACATTTTGCCTTTCTTTGTACCCCTCCCCCCGATAGATGGCACAGTGAATAAAGCACTGGGTCTGGAATCACAATTAGACCCGAGTTCAAATTTAGCCTCAGACATCTCCTTGCTGTGTGACCCTGGGCAAGTCACTTCACATTTTTTCTGCCTCAGTTTCCTCATCTCTAAAATTGGAATAATAATAGCACCTATCTCTCAGGATTGTTGTAAGGATCAAATGAGAATAATTGCTAAGTGCAGTGCTATATAAGTGTTAGTTACTATTTTTATCATCATACATATTGCTTGGCACATTGTAAATGCTTTTTTGATTGGTTCTCACCATTTCCTATGCTTAAGAGATGCTCCACCTTTCCCTTGGACTTTAAAAAATGTTCATTTCACATTACGTGTAGCTATATCTATATGGATTATAAGCCTCTCCTCAATCCTCTACTAACTTCCCAGAGGCAAGGACCTTGTCACCTATTTTTTTTTTTAATACTTGATACCTAACACAGTGCTGCATGCTTATAGACTTATTAATAATAGCAATACCTGACATTTGATGTATCACTTTAAAGTTTGTAAAGCCCTTCACATATAGCAAACCACCTTGGTGGTATAGAGTCAAAAAGACCTCAGTTCAAGTCCAACCTCAGACACTAGATGTGTGGCCCTTGGCAAGTCACTTTACTTCTTCCTGCCTCAGTTTCCTCATCTGCAAAATAGAGAAAATAATAACACCTACCTCCTAGGGTTGTTGTGTGGATAAAATGAGACAATATTTAGTAGCAAGAGTAAATTTTATTATTTATTCTCAGACAGTAAGAGTAAGTTTGACAACTTAGCATAACTGACTCCATTTTGTTTTAAGGTTCCATTTTGTGATTAAGTTGTTTTGAGTAGGTTGAATGTATATGTTCTTTTTCAACAATAAGATAAGCACTTTTATGGAATGATGCAATAAACGTGTGTTCCTAAATAACTGATAAACATATGTGTACCCTCTGATAAGAAAGTCCACCAATGAAAAAATATTATAAACAACTCTGTCAGTAATTTATGGAGTAAACTACCAATCCAATTATATAGTAAACAATTTAAGAACAGACATAGCTAGGACTGTAAGAAACTCACAGGAGGCCCCGGCACATTGGCCAGCTCCTAGGTCATGGCTGGGACTGGTTCCTCTCTCCCCCACACTTGGGACTAGAGCAGCTGATGCTCACTTGAGGGCAGTGCTGATTGGCTGATTTTCAGAGACCTGCCAGATGACAGCCTCGAAGGGAGACACATGGCCTCTGGCTGGGCAGAGAGGAAACCTTGGTGTGAGTCTGGTATGAAAAAACCTCTGACTCTGCGGTAGTTTGCTCTTAAAGGAGGGTATTGGTTATGTTATTGGTATGCATTGATTAATAAAGTTTGATTTGATTCATTGAAAAGACTAAGTCTAATTAGTATTTCTGTCACTTCAGCTAGCATGTGTAATGGTAAACTGACTATTAGTGTGCATGTGTGTTACATTTTTGACAAGTGTTTTGCAAACCTGAAAGATCTATGTAAATGTTAACAATTATTATTATTATTATATACTTTGTTGTGGTTTAGTTATTTCAGTCATGTCTGATTCTTCATGACCCCATTTGGGGTTTTCCTGGCAAAGATAGTGGAGTGGTTTGTCATTTCCTTCTCCAGCTCATTTTACAGATGAGGAGACTGAGGCAAACAGGGTTAAATGACTTGCCCATGGTCATACAAGTAGTAAAAAGTCTGAGACTGGATTGAACTCAGGTCTTCCTGACTCCAGAGCTGATGCTCTATTCACTGTGCCACCTGACTGCCCCATTACATACTTTAGCACATTACAACAACCATGTGAGTTAAGATTGTTGTCCCTGTTTTACAGATGTGGAAGCTGAGGCTCAGAGGGGTTAAATAAGTTGTCTAAAGTAACACAGGATAAGCATCAGAGACAGGATGTAAACCCAGGTCTGCTGATTCTTATGACCTTTCCACTAAGCCACATTGTTTCCCAAATGGCCCATTGACACACACCTACCTATTAAGTCACCTAATGTGATAGTTGAAAGGAACCTCTGCCGCCATCTAGTTTAACCCATATTCAAACAAATGGTTGATCAACTTTTGCTTGAAGTCCTTCAAGGAGGAGAAACTTATCAATTCTAGATAATCCTTTCTACTTTTGGAGAGCTCTACTGGTTAGGAAAGTTTTCCTGACATCAAACCTATTGTAGACAGCTATGATGTCCTCCCTCCCTCCACCTCTCCCCTTTCCACTCCATCCCCAGACTTCTCCAAGATAAAAATACCCAGTTCCTTCAATCATTCCTCATATGATTGAATCGAATCAACTCATTTCCTGGACTTTCCCACATTAAGTCATTTAAGAACCAGAGAGAAGGCTCTTTCTGGATTTTAGACCATAGAAACTCTCCCCCTTTGTCATTGGGCATTGCTACTTCTCAGTCTGAGACACATCTTGAAAGACTTGTAAGGACTCTTTTAGGTGTGATCTTACAAAGCTGGGAGTTTAAGGCAAAAAGGATATGCTTCCCCTACTTTGATGTGGATGGTATTTTAGCACCAAAGTCTGTATTGTCCAGGGCTTATGCTGATGCACTCTACAAAAATAGACAGCTGTTAATAAATAGTCTTTTCTTCAATTCATTACCAGGCAGAGAGATTCTCACCAGAGTATGCTCTTCAATTCAGGGCTCCACATCTTAAGAGATATATCTAGGATTTGGAGAGAGTTCAGAAGAGATCGTGGAAGATGATTAGAGGGTTGGAAAACAGGACCCATGAAGAAAGGTTAAAGGGACTGGAATTGCTTATCTTGGATAAGAGAAGAGGGGTGACCTAATAATAGTCTTCAAGTAAGAATCTATATTATATACAGGATGGTGACCAGCTGTTCTCCTGGTCTACCAAAGAGAGAACAGGAGGAAAGGGGTTTAAATTGCTGCAGGAAGGATTCAGATCTGATAAAAAGAAGGATTTCCTGGTAAGGATTGTTACACGTGAGAACAGGTTACTGAGACCAGTTGGGAAATCTCTTCCCTGGAGGATTGAAGTCTACATAGGACAGATAAGGTGCTTTTAGCACAGGCTGGCCTGGGGAGAGGAAGATACATCCCACAGAGTATTATAAAGCATAACCCTGTGATTCTAAAGAATTACTTCCCACTAATCCATGTAGACAATGCCCAAGATGTCCTTAAGGGCAGGCATTGTTTTTGTATTTCCAGCACATAGCACAGTACCTGGCACATAGTAAATCCTTAATAAATTTGTTGATCTAATGGAATACAGCTCAGGGAGATATAGTTACATGCCAACTGAGTGTTTAGAAAGTTATTCATTCAGTCAGTCATTTTCAATTGTGTCTGACTCTTCGGAATTTTCTTGGCAGATTTACTGGAGTGATTTTGCCATTTCCTTCTCCAGTTCATTTTACAGATGAGGAACTGAGGCAAACAGGGTTAAGTGACTTGCCCAGGGTCACACAGCTAGTGTCTGAGGCTGGATTTGAACTCATCAAGATTAATCTTTTGAACTGTAGGCCTGGCACTTTATGCACTGCGCCAACTTGCTGTCCTTCAGAGAGTTATTAGGTAACTTTAAAAGTCCTTGAGATGAATGAACAGGACTTAAAGATAAACCTATTTTTTTTTGTCATCAAATACTCTTTCCCAGAAACAAAAATACTATTGCAGACCAAAAAGGGAAGCACAGTAGTAAGAGATTGTGAAGTTGAAAATGCCAGCACAAGAATCTGTCTGAAGGACCCAAGCAGGATCACTGCACATTTGCAGCAATCATTCTATCATTCTAGTTGATCACCAACTTGTTCTCTTATTTTATGGAGAATCTCCTCTGTAAGTCCCGGAATTGAAGCCTTGGTTGTCCATTGATGGATAGGTCAACATGAATGAATCCTCCTCTTTTTCTTTAAAACATATAGTCTCCCTGTAGCCTGAATCAGTTTAGCAAAATGAATTAAATGTGTTTTTAAAATGTAGTTAAGTAATCTGGTCAGATGGGGGTAGGAATGAGGGAGGATGGGATAAACCATCTGATTCCTTGGCTGTATTTTAAAAATTTCACCTGTTCATGTGGCATCATGAAGACGTAGACTTCTTACTTATTAGACTAAATTTGGATAGACTAGCATATGATTTGAATGGAATATTGATTGTCAAATACTTTTGGTCAATGATGTGACAAACACTATTGTTATTGAAAGTAACATGCTGGTACTTTTTTTTTTTTTTGACATATGGCCATACTTTATGTCTTTCCCTCAAGCTATTTGCCATAGTCTAGTTTTACTAATTTTGCTATTGTCAATGGAGCATTTTTTTATGCTTAGTAGCATTGAAATGTTCAAATAATTCTTTGTGAGGAGGAACAGAATGCTTTCCTTTGCAAATTTAAGCTGAAAACAACTCTTGAGTTATGAAAATATGGTATTAATAAGATCCAGTGGAAATATAATACCAAAAGATTTTCTGATTGTATCATAACAGGAAGTGTTTGACTTTTTTGTCTTTCTCACTTTATTTTAAAGGAGAATTAGGTCATGTTCTTTTTATTTGCTTTCAAGCAAAGAGTTTATAAAAGAGACCACTAATGATATTTGGCTGGATGGCTTTTTAAAAATCAATCTACAGAAGCTTTCCCCTTTTTTTTGCACATCTGACCCACATTTTTGAATGACAAACCTTCTAACTGTCCTTTGAGAATGAGTCCTGGTCACTTTCTACAACTTAAAATATCTTTATTTTCTCCCTGATTACATAAAGATAAAGTTTTTGTATTGTGTTTGGCTCTCAGGAACGTGGTAGCTTGTCTCACAGACAAACATTCAACTTTGTCATTTTTGGTATATTCAGGGGTATTCTGCTAAGTGTTTAATGACTGGCTCTCCAGGAAAAAAAAGTGCATGTGGGATACACTTTTAAGCTGAATTTGCATTATTGACATTTTCTCCATCACTTTCTTGAGTCTAGACAATCTTGCAATCTTTCTTGAGTCTAGACAATGGACAAAACAGTAAATCAAGCCCTGATGTGTAGCATTTGCTGATTTCTGAGATATAAATGCTCAGGCTGAAAATGTGACAATTGGCTGTAGTGAGGTGGTACAAGCTGGTACCAACTCACTCCTGGATCTTACATAGGCTTAAGAGCAAGCTAACAGATTTGGAGGCATAAGCAGGAAAACATTTTGCCAGATCCACTGGACTGTGCCTATGTTTAATTCTATGCTCTGTTCAGTGTCCAAAGAATAAACAGTAATAATTACAGACTCAAATATCTTAGCATATCCACATACCTTTTTGGAGTAGAGTAAAAATAAATATTTTGGGGGTAGACTCTAGATTTGATACTGATAAAATGTCTGACAGATGAATTAATGGTTACTGACCTGAAATCCTGACCTTATGACCTTGCCAGATGCATTTATAGTAGTATACCTGGACACGACTGGTCCTAAGAGATTTTAGGCAGCTGCACGTAGCTTTTACCGTCTGCTTGCTATAGATTTTCTCTGTGCCCCAATCCTATGCCTTAGATCCCCATTTCTTTTCAACTGGGCAGAATACTCAGAAGCCAGGGCCTGGAGAGGTACTTGTGATATCACTACTGCCACTACATTACAGATACAGCTAGAAAGGCTGCAGATGTGAAGCAGATGTGGATAATGAAAAAAAAGTCTTACTGTGAAGGGCTCTCATAAAATTGTCTATAATAAACATACACAGGATGCTTATGATTTTGTTCCAAATCACCCTATTTATATTTTTCAATCAATCAGCGAGCATTTATGAACTATGTGCCAGGTTATGGGCACGCGCAGACAAGAATGAAACAGTTCCTAACCTCAAGAAGCTTATAGTCTATGAGGAGAGACAACATATACATAAATAAGAATATACAAAAATAAAATAAATATAAAATAGATCTTTTAGGGAGAGGAGGACACTAGAAGCTAGGGAGATCAGGATAGATTTCATGTGGAAGGTATCAACTGATCTGAGTTCTGAAGAAAACAGATGATTCTAAACATTGGTTCCAGGCATGGGAGATAACCAGTGCAAAGATGCAAAGATGAGAGACAGAAGTTTGGGTTGGAGAAAGAACAAGAAGACAGGTTACACTGGGCTGAAAAATATGGGAAGAAGAATAATGTGGAATAAGGTTGGAAGGGTGGATTGTGGGCAGGTTGTGAAGGGTTTTAAAAGCTAAGCTAAAGAGTTTATATTCCATCCTAGAGGCAATAAAAAACCACTGGAGTTTGTTGACTAGGGATGTGACATGGTCAGGCTTGCACTTTAGGAAAAAACAAGACAAAACTGTGGCAGTTGTATCGGGGATGGATTGGAGTGATGAGACATTTGAAGCAAGGACTAAGATGCTGCTGCAGTAGTCTACCTAAGAGGTGATTACTTCATAATCTATGATACTTCATTTTGCTATGCTCATCTCTGATCTTCTAAGCCAGAGGCATGCTTTCTTGGAAAGCTCAGTGGCCTGCCTGAATTGAGAGAAAATTGTTCTTGCTTATCATCAACACAACAGTATTACAGCTGAATGTGAAGTGATACATTTTCTTGCCATTTTCCCTATCCTCATCTGATACTATCTCTGTAATCTTAGGGAAATCACTTAACTTTCCTGAATCTCAGTTTCCTCATCTGCAAAATGAAGGGCATGACTTTTGAGGTCTCTTTTAGCTCTAGATCTGGTTCTGGCATCCTGTGGTGATAGAATATGAAAATTTTCTGCCTATCCTCAAACACCTGATGACACAATGTCATTTCCAGGTTTCCATGTACATGGGAAGAAAATTGGGCTGAAAGAGTCAGATTCTGGGGATTTACTAAAAAAAGAAGATATTTTATATATATATATATAATGTGTGTGTGTGTACGCACGTGCATGCATGTGCATGTGTGTATACGCACACATACACACACATATATACGTCCTGAAGGGGAAAAATCTAAGAAAAATAAGTAAATGAAACAGGTGTTAGAGGAGGACATTATTCTGAGAGAACAACCGTTTGGTGAGAATGACATTAGCTATGAATTAGAGAGTTGCTCTGAAGGGACAGGGAAATTCAAGGAATTCAATTCAATTAACATTTATTAATTGTCTACTATGTGCAAGATGGTGTCAGGTGCTGTAAATACAAATACAGCAATGAAATCATCCCTGTCCTAAAGGTGTTTACATTCTAGAGGAGAGGCATAATATGTACAAAAGGTAATCCAAAGGCACTTCAAAAAATAAACAGTGATAATAACTAGAGGTGGGGAGAAGGGTAACAGCAAAGTACTTGGATGTGCATATGATGGAGAGTACATTCCAGAGCACAATGTATGCAAAGACAGTGAATAATTCCCCATCAGAGGAGAATCAAATGTGGTATTTGGGGAAGATTCAGCAGGGTGGTTTGACTAGAATGGAGATATTATAATGGGAAGTATAAGGGAATAATGTTGGAAAGGTAGGACAAGAGAATGTTCTATGAATTGAAGGTAATAGGAGTTAAGGACTGATTATGAAGTCTGTAGAGTTGTTTTTATGAAAGTGCAGAAACTGGGGAAAGTCCTGCTGATTGCGTGAGGGAGATAACACAATCAGGTACTTTCTTATCCAGTTTCTTGTCTATACAAATTCCTATCCCATTTCTCATTCCTTTACACAAGGAGTTCAATGAGAAGAGAATGGAAAGAGGAGTTCGGCAGCTGTGCAAAAGGATGATTAACTCATTGAGAAGACTTTTTAGTATTTTCTACAATAATGTTAGGAACTTTATTAGTTCAGCCATAAAATGAAATGATGAAGAAAGATGCTCTGTGGCAAAGTTGAATCAAGATCCAGAACGCAGAAATGTAGTGGAGTAAGCTAAATAACCAGAGAAGAGGGTTATTTAGAGATTGCTAGTTGTATGACTTTGAGCAAGTCATTTGATTTCTCTGGGTTGAAATAAGTTCATCTGTAACATGAAGCTAATTCCTTAATCAGATCTGAGCTGGATCAGATGACCTCTTGAGGCTCCTTCTATTTCTTTCCAATCTATGATCTCATGATTCTATGAGGAGATTGCAGTGTGCAGCCTTCAGTAAGGAACCAGAAGGGTGGGTTAGGATTCCATTTGGTAATTGAAGAAATGGGGGGAAAAAAAAGACAATGGGAGAGGCTCACTTTCATAAAGGCAGTCTGGCCACAATTTGTAGATCAAGCAAATTTTCAACAGCAAAGATTTTGAAAGACTACAAAAGAGGAAACTGCAATAGTAAAGGGAGGAGGTGATTAAAGTATTTCACAAGGATTTCAGAAGAACTGTGGTCAGCATGGAAACACATTTTGACAGCATTTCAGAAGAGGTGGGAGGTAGACATATGGATAAAGTTGTGGAATGAGACACAGGTCAAAGTGTGAGATTTTGTCTAAGTCTCAGACTGCTGTCTATGTCAACAAACTTTCCTGAATAGAAAGAGAGTTGCAGGGGGTGCTCTGGGATAAAAATGATTTTAGCTCAGGATATCTTCTCTTTCTTAAAATGTCAGTTCTTACAGATTTATTATTGAGATAATAGAATCTAGATATAAGAAAACAACATTCTTATCTTAAACCTTAACCATGATAATTGCAGTAGATTAATTTATATGGCATTTTTAGCTTAGGAAAATGCTTTCACATCTATTATTTCAAATTCAATACATATTTATTAAATTGCTATGGTGTACAATTGTGGCAAGCACCAGCTACTGAATTTGATATGATCCCTGCCCTCAGGGAATTTACAGTGTTATATATAGCACACATTAGGCACTTAATAAATACTTAATTGATCCATTGATTAAAAAGTGGCCTAAATAGATAATAATAAAAAAAATAATAAGTGATAAGTTCTAAACAAAGTTCTTTGTAAGCTTTGAAAAAGGTAAGGTCAAAACCTGCTGGGGAGATCAGGGAAGCCTTCATGGAAAAGATAAATGAACTGAACTTTAATTTGTACTTAATTAACCTTCTCCCCTCTCCACATTCCCATAGATTGCAAGTTAGACAATAAGCTTGGAGACAGTGAGTAACTTCTTAGGTTGGTGCTTATAGGCATCTAAGATGTGATGCTGATCGTCTCTAATATGGAGTAGGAACATGAAGGAATCAGTATCAGAAGTGGGAAGAAGAGGTAAGACGCAACTGGGTAACTAGATTGTTTCCTAAGTCCTATTAATCTGGAGCTTTATGGTTTTATTTAAAATATTTTTCATCCCCAGAATGTCCAATCACACACACACTTGACTATGTATATATGTAAAATCAAAACATATAGTAGTCATTTTTGGATTTTCTTCTGGCTATTATCATGGCAGACAACTGAGTTAATAGTAAAATATAGGTAAAGAAATGGTTGAACAAACGATGTTATATGAATGTAATGAAATACTATAATCCTATAATGAAAGGAATTGTTTGGGAGAAAACTGGGAAGACTTACATGAAATGATGCAGAATAAAGTGAGTAGAAGCAGGTGGACCATTTATACAATAACTACATTATAAACATAGGCAACTTTGGAAGACAGAAGAACTCTGAATGACCAACTACAATTCCAGAGGACTAATAATGGAACATGTTACTTGATTTTTTTGGGGGGGGGGGTTAAGCAATGGGGTTAAGTGACTTGACAGCTAGTAAATGTTATGTGTCTGAGGCTGGATTTGAACTCAGGTCCTCCTGACTTCAGGGCCGGTGCTCTATCCACTGCGCCACCTAGCTGCCCCATGTTACTCACTTTTTAACAGGGAAGTAAAGGACTTAGGGTGCAGATTGAGACATGGCTAATGTAGAAATTGTTTTGCTTGTCTCTGTATATTTGTCAAAAGGGATTGTTTTTCTTTTTTTTTTCCCCCAGTGGAAAGGAGAGTGGGAAGTAGAAAAAAATAGATTTTTAATTAAAAATAAAATAAAAAATTTTAAATAGGGAAAATGTTTGAAAGCTTTAGAGGTCTAAATACTGTGGTTAAAGCAGAGCATGGATATATTTACCAGCTGCTTATCTCTGAAAGGAGTAAGTGGTCTCCAACATAAATTGGTTGCTTCTTTCTTCTTCTTCTTCTTCTTCTTCTTCTTCTTCTTCTTCTTCTTCTTCTTCTTCTTTTTAAGGAATAACTCAATTGCCACTTGTCCTCACCTATTCTTAAAAGGTTCAGTACTTTTCTATTGATTTCCAAATTCAAGTTTAAGGAGAAGAAACCCTACAATAGAAGAAACTTCAAAAAAATCTAAAATATTGAATATTTCAATACATGGAGTGTACAAAAGAAATGCAGAATATTGTGATAGGGTCTTCCAATGGTGGATTTTCACTCGACTCCTAGTAACATGTAAACTCTTGGAGGGTAAGGCCTCTTTTTTGTTGTTGGATTTCCAGTGCCTAACATAGCTCCTGGTACATTGCAGGCATTTATTAAATGTTAATTGAATTGGACTGTATGTGTTTCAAGTGTTACAGAGCAGCTGCTTTTCACTCATTCAATAGTTCAGTTATCTATCTGTCTGTCAATTAATTAATTCATATCAGAGCCATGATGTGTTTTGTGTGACATCGAACAGATTGGTCATCTGACTGCTTTGTCTCTTATATATCACTTCGTGTCTCTCTAGAATAACCAAAATAAGGAATTCAGGGGGCAACCTGAGGACCAAGTCTTTAATTTAGCTTTGTATCATACATACCAGTATATTGCTTAAAAGTAGAACAAGAAAAGTTACAAGGTTCCCTATTCATGCTTCCTATCTTACTATCAAATGACTATAGCAAAGTAAAATGGTGAACTAAGTTAAGAGATATGGGTTGCTAGGTGGTGCAGTGGATAGAGTGCCATCCCTGGAGTTAGGAACACTCATCTTCCTGAGTTCAAATCCAGCCTTAGACACTTACTAGCTCTATGATCCTGAGCAAGTCACCTTATCCTGCTTGCCTCAGTTTCTTCATCTGCAAAATGAGCTGGAGAAGGAAATGGCAACCCATTCCAGTATCTTTGCCAAGAAAACCCAAGTGGGGTCATGAAGAGTCAGACATGACTGCAACAACAATAAATTAAGAGAGGCAATCAGGGTCAGAAACAGGATAGAACTGGGTTTGAGTCTTACCTTTGACTTGGGACCACTCATTTAACCACTTGATGTTCTAGACAACTTTCCAAGACTATAAATTTTTGAGAAGGTGCTAAGCTGTAATGGTAGAGGATGCTTCCTCATGTAGGATTTCCTTATACCGGTGAAATCAGGAAATGACTTATTCAAAGTCAAAGAGGCGTTAAGAGACAGAGTTGACATTAGAACCCAGGTCCTTTGACTCCAGTTCTAGTGCTCTTCCCAATATGCCATATTATTTGGAGTCCAGGCCTTCAAAATCTTGCTCTGTGATTAGCTTGTTGAAGTAAAGAAAATTCACAAAAGCAAGGGTTTGGATGTCAGATTAGTTAGTTACCTAGCAAGGTCTTAAGGAACACAAGATGTTGGGGGTGGGGGTGGAAGGCTACCACAATCCATTCCCATTTCTTCTTTGTTGCCATCTTCCCTAATGACCCAACTTCCCAAGTCAACAAAACCAAATAACTCCAGCAGCAGTTATTTCCCCAGAACAATAACAGAAATTCAATCTAGTCAAAGAAAATAATGACCCACATATAATGAAAGTATCCATTCACCAGAAGCTTTGTATCAATAAAACAAAGAGAGAGGAGGACAAACAGTTGTGATAGCCTTCCTTTATATGACAGTTTACAGATGGCTTTCACTATGATTTCTCATTGGAAATGTCAGTTTTCAGGAACTATTTCCTGAGAAAGTAGTGCTAGGCTACATCACCCATAATTATTAGGCAGACTGAAGGCCCTAGTTCATAGGCAGGCATTCTGAAGCCTTGTTGAAAGACTTTTACCAGAAAGTACCCTATTTACTTACTGTGTTGGCATTTCAGTGTGAGAGTGTTCCAGCACACCAAGATGAATTAGTCTCTGGTATTCAGTATTAAATCCCAAGGGACCTAAGGAAACTGGAAGTTCCTTAGTAGGAGCTCTTGGAATGTTAGGACTGCAAGGGAACTTGGAAATTGCCTAGTTGAAATCCCCTCAATTTGCAGATGAGGAAACTGAGGGCTGGGGAAGTTTTGGCTTCCCTGGATCACACAGCCAGTTAGTGGAAGAGCTACTACTTGAATTCAAAATTGTTGGTTTTTTTTTTTCAGTTATACTAAATGGTCTTATTCTAAACCTTGGTATCATTGAAAATAAGAACAATCCACTTTAAAACATTCCAAATGAGCCAAGTAGATGCTGAGACAGTTTAATGATCAGGAACATTATGAAAAACAACTTTCATCAAAACCAATAGAACTATTAGATTGTGGCCCAAGCCATAATCTGACTGAAGAAAAAGCTAATAAAAAAATCCTTAAGAAAGAATATTTACTGCTTACAACTAAAATTTAAAGACATTCTGTATAGCCTTAAAAACAGCATTTTTAAAATTCTGCTTTTGTAAAAAAGATGAATATGTAACATTAAAAGCATATATTTTCCAAGTGGTGTGGTATAAATTTAAAGAGGGAAAAAAAGAGCAATAATTTTGGAATGCCTCTTTTTTTTTTTCCAGAGAAAATCTTAGAGGAAAATAAACATAAGACTGACATAAAAACTAAGTAAAACACCTGCCATAGAGAGAGAAATACTGACAACCTACTAGTTTTACTACCAACAGAAAGAATTTTCTTTTAAGTATTGGATTTTTATACCCTCCTCTATTTCAACAAGATACCGGTTTTCTTTGTTATTAATTTCTGTAGTGGTAATGCTATTTTTAAAATCCCAAACATCCCTATCTCAAGTACATTAGCACTCCCTTGAAGTAGAACTGAAAAAGTATTTTTTTCTCTTGTTCTTCATGGATTCAGTTAAATGAAGATTCTACCTATTGCTGTGATTTAGGAGATTAATCAGAGGTGGGGAAATGGTGAAATGGGAAGAGCATAATCCAGCTCACATACCACTTTTCTGGCCTTTATTTTCCTTTTCTGGAAAATAATTATAGTAGACAAGGTAATCTCTAAATTGGTTTGTCACTAATTCAATTAAAATAATTTGCTTAGTGCCTACTCTGTGCTAGGCACTGGGGATGCAAAATGGAAAGTAATATTCTCAATTCTAATAGCAAAAAATTAGTCATATACTGAAATAAATGTTAGAAAATTCAATTGAGCAAGGTAAAATCATAGATGTGGAGCACCATGAGAACTTAGAAATCTGTAAGTCCACTTTCTTATTTTACAAATGAATATACTGAGACCTGTCCAAGGCCACACAGACTGGAATGTAGGCTTAAGTTCTCTAATAATAATAACAATTTTATATATACAGTATTCTTTCCATTCTGTTGTTGTTCAGTCATTTTCAGTCATGTCTGACTCTTCAAGACCCCATTTGGGGTTTCTTTGGCAAAGATATTAGAGTGGTTTGTCATTTTCTTCTCCATTATACTACATCTATCTTGCTGGAAAGAAGGCTTCATGAAGTGTTAATGATGTCAATAGGTAGAGATTGGGGATATTGAGGAATAGTCAGTTTCAGGTTTGGGAAAAAGTCTATGTTATCACTGAGTTGGGAAGGAACAGGATGAGACAGGAAAACAATGAATTGTACAATTTGCTTGGAAAATAGGGGAGAGTGCCACAAAAGTTCAGTTGGAGAAAAACAGCAGAGCGGCTTGAATGCCTGGCCAGGGAGTTTGGATTTTATCTTAAAAGCAATGAACAGTTATTGGGATTAAGTGAATCGATCAGATCTATTCACTGGAGATTAATTCATCAGTGTTTTGAGCACTGGTATCGACTGAATAGATGTATGGGTCATGAATTGGGACGAGTAAACAATGACTTTGAACCTGAGTTCCTGAAAAAAAAAATAGAGAGAGGGAAGTTGAGAGGAGGGGCAAATTTTTGAGGAAAGATAGAGAATTCCATTTTAGATATGTTGAACTTGAGGTATAACTGATCTATCAATGGAGGTATCTAAAAGGTAAATGAAGATGTGGGATTGGAGCTCAGGGCAGAATTTGAGACTAAAATATCAATTTGGGAATAATCTGCATAGATGGAATTATTGAAGTTATGTAAATGAAGTTACTGAGGGAGAGAGTATAGACTGTATACAGAGTAAAGAGAAGAGGGCTGAGGAGAGAGCCTCGAGGGACAACCATATGTACAGGGCAGAAGGAAGTAGATGAAACAATAAGTTATCGGGGGCAGGAGTGGAAACAGGAGAGACTTGTGCCGTGGACACTGAGGAAGGAAAGTGTGTTAGTGGTACAGAAAAGCCAAAGAGAATGAAGAACTTCTTGCTGATCTTGCTTCTATCTCAATATCAGTGTGTTGTCCACCTCTAACATTATATGTTAGACATGGAAAAGACATGGAAAAGAAGGACCCCTCTAGCTTTGGTTGCCACTTTTAAGGGTGTGGGATCCTATAGACCTAGGGATTCTGTTAGGTTGCAAAAATGCTAGATGAGTATTAGAATAGGGTCCTTGGTCTTCCTTGAATTACAGATCAGATCAAGATAGAGAATATTCTTTTTTTTTTTTTTGGTGAGGCAATAGGAGTTAAGTGATTTTTCCCAGAGTCACACAGCTAGTGAGTTATGTGTCTGAGGCCGGATTTGAACTCAGGTCCTCCTGACTCCAGGGCTAGTGCTCTATCTACTAAACTATGTAGCTGCCCCAAGATAGAGAATATTTTTAATCCCCCCAAAATCAGAAGCATTGACCAAATCAAGAGATTATCCTTAGTTTTCCTGAGAATAATAACAGCAAGCATTTGCATAGCCCTTTAAGGGTTTCAAAGTACTCTACAAATATTATTATATTTGATCCTCATGACAGTGCTGGGAGGTAGGTCTTATTATTCCCATTTTACAGATGATGTAAGGGAGGCAGACAGTAGTTAAGTGATTTGCCCAGGATCACATGGCTGGTTAGTGTCTAAGGTCATATTTGAACTCAGGTCTTCCTGACTCTAACACTGTGTTCACTGTGACATTTAACCGTCTCGTACACATTTTGGGGAAAGCTTTTGATTTACAATTTTCCAGTTACTAACTTGCTTTATTGCTCTTATACATTCTCTAGATTGTGAGCTTCTTCATCGCAGTAATTGAATTATATTTCAACTTTGTATCTCTCTCAGTGCTTAGCACAAAGCTTTGAACACAGTAGATGTTTGTTGAAACAGCTGGATAGCACATGGGATTGATTGCTAGCCTACAGTCAATAAGACCCAAGTACATCTGCCTCAGACACTTACTTGGATTACTGTGTGACCCTATATGTCACTTAAATCTATTTGCCTCAGTTTCCTTATTTTTTAGAAACTCCTTCCCCACTCCTGCTGTCCTTGCCATTTTCCAGTTATGTGTCCCCAAATATCACATGGTGATATGATGATGATGATGATGATAACTTTATGATGTTTGATGATAATGATAACTAGCAGTAATAGAGCATTTTGTCATTTGAGAAGTATTTTACCAATATAGTTTTATTTGAACTTATCACCATCTCCTTTAAGGTATTAACTGAGATGGGCATTAGGAGAAGAATCTGGGGGCCACCTTCTGGATGCCCGCCAAATCATACCTAACAATCTAACACCTACTTCACCTATTTATAAGGTCAGCCTGCAACAATATATGTAAGCTTTATAGATTCTTGAATTCCTGCCCACACATCAGTTAGACTCAAAATCCCAACATCTGGTTTATTGTGTGACTAATCATCCAATTGCCTGCCCTGTAAAAAGAAACAATTGGAAAATGAGTTCTAGTATTGGGACTGTAGAAAGCATTACTGAAGTAACCACCTGAGTTGAATTGGCTGGTTTGACAAGTGTGCCTAAGTTCTGGGCTCAATTAACCTAACTGCCTTCTTCCCTACCCCCTCCCCACCCCCCGACTTTGAAACGAGTCCTGAATTTAGAAACAATATACAGGATGACAGAGGAAGTCAAAGCAAAAACAATTTGCCTTGCTAAGATTCTATGTTAGTTGCCAACATTACCATCCTGCTAAATCTGGGCAATTTGATGGGCTGTCCAACATGACTGGTGCATCTGACCTTTGCATGTCAGTTTATTTTTCTCTGTCTTTCACCACAATGATGTGACATTTTGAGTTCTCTATTTTCAATTTGTGCTCATTTTAAAAATCATTTCCCCTCAAAACTGAACTTTTAAGAACTTGCAAAGGCTTTTGAAAAATCAATTTAGATTAGAACATAACATATATGATTTATTGAATAAAATACCTCTTCCTTTAATATTACCTTTGTTTTTTTATTAGAGATGACTGTAGTAAAAGGAAAGAATTTAGAACACTTATACAGATAGACCTTGCCTGAGAGGGAAGAGGGAAAGATTCTTGGGGACTTTTTATTTCAGTTTACTAGGTTGCAGTTTTCATGCTTTGAGAGGGTTAACATGAGTCAGCTCAGTGGCACAGTGGGTAGAGTGTTCACCTTGGAATAGGGAAGACCTGAGTTTGAATCTTATCTTACACATCCGTTAGCTGTTTGACTCTGGGCAAGTAATTTAGTTTTGACTTAAGTTTCCTTAACTCTGGGGCCAAATAGAAAAAGTCCAATCCCTTCCTACATAAGCCCTTCAAATACTTGTCCTCACTAAGTCTTCTCTTTCTTAGGATAAAGAAACTCCCTGAACTTTAATAGGCTAATCTAATCCAGTAAACATTTATTAAGTTCCTATAAGTACAAGTACTGTCCCAGGCCCTAGCAAGGGGTTCTTGGCAGGGAATTTGGGCTTTTAAAAAATTGATGACTATATGTCAATATAATTGGCTTTCTTTTTAATCCTATGCACTTTATTTGATGAAATTAATATCGTGATTCTGAGAAGTGGCCCGTAGCATTATCAGGCTGCCAAAGAAGTCCATGGTACCAAAAGGTTAAGAAGCCCTGTTTTAGACAAAACAAAATACAGTTCCTGCCTGCAAGGAGCTTACATTTTATTGATGGATTAAACATGCACCTTCTGATGAGACACATAGAGTCTATTTACAGGCACATACATAAAAGCTTTTCTAGTTTGGTAGACCCTCCCAGAGATGGCCTTCTATCGTCACCGCCTTTGAGAATCTAGAGTTGCTTTCATACCACGAGGAGGTACCAAAGTAAATGTTAGGTACCAAGTACGTGATCTCACCAGAAATTCATTCAAATCAGCACAGTCCCATAAGATCAAAGTTTTTAAGCATGCTCTGAGAAAATAAAAACAATTTTTTAAACAAGAATCTAAATTATGTCACAGGATTAACACTACATTTCATTAGGTGGTATGTGTCTATATCTACATGGGGGTTTATCTTTCTGCCATTTAATATAGGTTGCTAATTCTTTTTCAGAGTACAAGAACACCAAAAGCGGACAGGGCACAAACTGTGGATGCATGCAACATTTATATCATCATAGTCAAAATGCTCACAGATTTAAGACAAATAAACATGCTTATAAAGTCTCCAACTAGCTCATGTCAGCATTTGTTGGCAGCCTTTACAAGGTTGTTATGAAGTGAAAATGAGATAATAGATAAGAAAGAAGAATACAAAGAAAAAGGGCTATAAACATGAGGGTGTTATTTTAATTCTGTCAGTTCTCTAGTTCTGAAACTGATGAAAACAGATTTCTGTTTAAATTTATATGGAGAAAGATCTACATTAAACTCTAAGCCTAAGGTTGATTCTCACCTACAGCAAATTCAGAATCCAAGTCTTTTTTCTAACCTTAACCAAACCTAAACCCAAATGTTGAATGTAAAATAAATGCAATGAGACATAGTTTCCAGACAGAGTTGGTCTATTTCAGCATGTTATATGAAGTAAAGAAAGTGTATGATAGTGTAGGACATCTCCAGAAAATAGTCATAATAGCTAAAAAAAAAACCATGACTCATTGAGTTTGAATACCTTATGGCAAGTCTGAGTCAAGGGAATAGGAGACAAGGTATTTTTCAAGAAGGGCATTTACTGTCCTTTCCTTGCTTTGTGGGGTGGGGCAGCGAGCATAGCTTAGCTGTAGTTTATAGGAATGCATTCAAGTCCTCAGTCTGATTTTTTTTTCTAACTTAACGGTCATAAGATGGTTCCTTCTAACTTGTGGTTTTTATGTGTCTATGGGCATTTGTCCAGAGCGTGGCAATGATTTCAACACGAAATAAATAGCTTGCAAAAGAAATGAATTAGGAAAAATATCCAGTGTTTCTGTCCTTATATAGAATGCTAGAAAGTGAAATATACTTTATGGATCAGCACAGATATACACATGCATGCAAGTTTCATGGATTTTTTGATTTGAAACTTAAAAATGCCTCCAGATAGATGACGTCTGCTTTTCATTGTTACTAATAAAATCCTTTAGGCTATGTCTATGCAAACAGAAAAGTGGAAAACTGAAATAACCAGCTGGATAAAATCCTGCCATTGAGGCAAAGCAATTTTTTTTTTGGTCCTAGTTATATAAGCCCAGGATTATCAGTGATTAGTTTGTTTAAATAAAAGTCAAGCCTCTGTTTCATTTTTTCCAACGGACATGCTTTCCCTGTTTCTATGTTCCTTTTCTTTTGAATTTAGCATAGCAATAAAATAAGACAGGGGCTTGAGAACTGACTGGCATTCTGGGGTTTGTAGTTCAGAGGGACAAGCATTTTCCTTCCATGCTGATAGTAATTTGGACCATTGTGATTCTTGAACAAGAAGGCAGACTTCGGCCATGTCTGAGAATCTTGAAAAAAAAAGTACATGGTTTGTGGGGGAATAGAGTAAAGGGAAGGAGAGAAGAGTGTGAGGTGAGCAGCAACAATAGTGGCAGAGACAGCAGCTTCAGGAGAGAGAGAGAGAGAGAGAGAGAGAGAGAGAGAGAGAGAGAGAGAGAGAGGGAGAAAGAGAATGAGAGAGAGAATGAGAGAGAGAGAGAGAGAGAGAGAAAAGAATGTAGTACTCCAGAGGAGGGAGATACTGAGGTAGAGTCTTGGATGTCTACAGTCATCCTGATATAAAAACTAAAACTGGTTGTAATGCTTTTTCAAGAACTGAGGGAATTTCCAAAAGGACTATTCTTTTCCCCAACTTCCCCTGAGCCTATCCAATAATAGGTGCTATTATATAATTATTATATAATCTCCTTTCTCTTGTCTAAGTATCTTTTGTATCTTGATTTTGCTTCATATATATGACAAGGAACCAAAACACTTTTTGAATGTTAGGCATTTTCCTGAGGACTTTGAACTATTATTATTGTATTAATAACTTTTAGTTTGATATAAACTCATCAAAGAAGAGGAAGGGACCATATGGTTGTGAGGGTCGTGTTATTTCCACTAGGCTAAAAGTGAGCTAATTGTTGAAAAAATGGATTAACTGATTAAATCTCCAGAGAGGATGGAGGCAGGGAGCAAATCGTTATAATCAAAGAGAAGATTACCCTCTGAACCAACTCCCAAGGGGGAGATATATAAGACCTGAGAAGGACTAAATTCTTCCTCTTTCCGGAAAGGAGAAGGGAACAGAAAGGATTGAGTATTGGACAGCTGATCCCATCAACCAAAGCAACATGCCTGGTATTGTAAAAGGTAACTGTTTCTGTAAAAATGTTCTTGATTTGGAAATCAACTTGAAAACAAGGGACTTTTACTGGTTAGACAAAATTTATTGCTCTACAAAGTGACTGTCAGCTGTTCTGAATTCCCAAAAATAAGGATCAAAAGCTTCTTTGCTAAAATGTAAATATAGGTCGTAAATATTTTTATATGAATGACAATATTGTAAAGGTAGAAATGATAGCTTAGCATGGGGGAAGTAGATGTTCAGGTGGACCAGATGGATAGATTATATTTGAAAGTGTAGTTTTGAATAACTAAGGGGGCTTTGGAGAAACTTATGGGTGACAGAAGAAGAAAAAAATCCAGATGGAACTGTATTTTAAAAAATAGAATGTCCTAATTCAGAGTGCAGTAAATAAGTAAGAGCCTAGGAATTATAAGAACAGAGCCTGGAGAAAAGAAATGGAAAATATGATTCCTAGTGAGGAAGGAAGAGGTTCAATCAGTTAGTCAATAAACATTTATTAAATGTGCACTATGTGCCAGGGCAACTGGGTGGCACAGTGAATAGAGTACCAGGCCTGAAGTCAGGAAGAATCATATTCCTGAGTTTAAATTTGGCCTCAGATACTTACTAGCTGGTTGATTCTGGGCAAGTCACTTAATCCTGCTTGCCTCAGTTTACTCATCAATAAAATGAGCTGGAGAAGTAAATAGCAAACCACTCCAATTTCTTTGCCACGAAAACTCCAAATGGGGTCAAGATGCTACTGAAAAATGACTGAACAACAACAACCATATTCCAGGCCCTGTGCTAAGTACTGGGGACACAAAAAGAGGCGAAAGACAGTTCCTGTCCTCAAGGAATTCACAATCCAATGGAGAGGACAACAAGCAAACACATATGTACAAGCAAGCTATGTGCAGGATAAATAGGACAAAGTTAAGAGAGGAAAAGCACTAGAATTGAGAGGTTGGGAAAGACTTCCTGCAGAAGATGGTATTTTAGTTGCAACATAAAGGAATCTATGGTTGATGATGGAGGTGATTGGATAGGCAGTAATTTTAATCAGAAGCTAAAAAAGGGAGTAAATCTTGGGGTCAGATAGAAAAGGGAACTTGCTTCTTCAATACCAAAAGGAAGAAAATCACAATAGCTTGACCTAAATGTGTGTGTGTGTGTGTGTGTGTGTGTGTGTGTGTGTGTGTTATATAAGTAGGGTGGGCTTGTTAGAAAAGCCATAAGCTCAAGGGTCACTGCCTAGAGGAGGATCAAGAGCTTGAAGGAGAGTGACAACAGGAAACACCTGGAAGGGAATGTTTATGACTAAGAACATCTGCCAAGAACACTAAGCAATGTCAAAGTATAAATGCAATTTACCTGGAAATATGTATATATATATATATATATATATGTACATGTATATATGTACAACTATCTATGTGTCTCTGAATCTATCTCCGTACCTATGTGTCTGTTTGTCTATCTATCTAGGCTTCTATCTACCATCTATCCATCTATCTGTATATATCATGTCACCAAATCACTTATGTGGGAGTTTAGTTGAGTACCTAGACCAGAGGTGGGGAACCTGGGGCCTTGAGGCCACGTGTGGCCTTCTAGGTCCTTGGATACAGCCTTTTGGCTGAGTTTTACAGAACAAATCCTTTTATTAAGGAGATTTGTTCTGTGAAGTTTGGATTAGTAACAGGGCCATGCTTGAGGACCTAGAGTGCCACATGTGGAGCTTGAGGCCGCAGGTTCCCCACCCCTGCCCTAGATTATGTGTTCTAGACTACAGTAGACAGGGTAGGACAAAAGAAATACTGATGGAGAAGAGAAAAGAGAAGAAGATTAGGACTTAATGGAGAGCTTGCTTCATCTTTTTACTCTTGAATTGTGGCAAGAACTCTAGTTGGATCATTTTTGGGATGAGAAGCAGAATCTCCTTCAGTCATGGCTCTTCAATTAAGGTAAAACATCTAGGCAGATCTTCTAGTAAAGTCTTGTTCCAATGCCTAATCATGGTGACCTTGGATTCTTGAAAGCCAGTGGAACATCATCTTTAGGAAGTCCTGCCAAGTTGGAAGGGCTTCAAATTTAAATTGAAAATGATGGCTTGTGGGTCTATTGTCTGAGGATCAACCTCACTAAGGTTTGAGGCTCATCAGAAGGTTGGCCACTAGCAATTATGAAGATTCTCTACCAGGTTGATGGGAAGATGTTGTAACCTGCATAAGTAGAGGGAGTATCCATGCCCCATGAACTCACAAATATCTGAAGACATAGAAGCCGTACAAAAATGTAGACATCTTTTCTGATCACTGAAATTCTTGATAGTTTTTCTACCTTATCATGTTCGAGGCTTTATTTAGCACATAGTCTAGCATAGCCTTGAATTCAGCAGCAAGCTGACCTAATTAAATCTTTTTCTCAGGAACTTATCTTGTAAAAAAAGAAAAAGTTACATAAAAACTTTCATCTGAGTATCTTAGATATAGCTTGTAAATATGATCAAAATATGGATTGACGTGGAGTCAAGAGAACAGGGCTCTGCCAGTCATCTCAGAGCAACTTTACATCTTATGAAATAACCTAATCTCTTGGACCTCACTCAGTTGCTTCCTCTGCAAAAGGGCTTGAGGAGTAGTTAGGCTAGATGACCCCTAAAGTCTCTCCACTTCTAACAATCTATGATTCTAGGCTTCTATTATTTGTCACTAAAATTCTCTGTTGTTTTTTTCTCCTTGTTTTATAGCTGGAAAGCTAAAATCACAGAAGTATGCAAAAGTTTTCCAGATACACTCTGATGAGTTCTTTCTCTCCTTTGGAAACAAGAGAGTACTTATTGTGCCCCTAAGCTGAGAAAAGAAGAAGGCTAGAGTCCAAGCAGAAAGGCAGCCTACCTAGCAGCAGCCCTCCCCTCACACTCTGGGGTTGTGCAGAAAAGGTAAATGATACTCCCTTTCTAGCCAGGGTGTCCTATTTCTATTCTTGAGAGGATTAGAAGGGGAGCTGCAGCCAAGAGGAAGGATCCTTGTTCTATCCTCCTAGGGTGGTCTGCTCTGATGTACTCCAAGACTTTCCCTCCTTGGTGCCAAATGACATGGAGACAGGACATGAGATTGAACATACCCTATATTCAGTATATAGAAGAAAATGCTATGGGCAAGCTCATTGCCCACAGATAGCTCACTCTGGAATGAAGTGGTGACTGATCTGGAAAGTAACTAAGAACTTCTGAGTTTTGATTGATGATTATGTGCTATGATATGTTAGAGTGGAAATAATCCCGACATTAACTTTCTCACTGACCCATTGTGGAAACCAAAGATATGATTTATTCAAAAATAAAGCTGAGACCTCAATGTACCATTTAGGTAATTCGATTAAAATATTTGTAATAGATCAAATATACCTTTATTAAATTTCCCTCTTTTTACATGTTAATATATGTATATACAATCACATTCAAATATTCTCACAAAAATATATATTTCCTACCAAAACAAAAGACAACTTGGGCCAGATTTGCATAGCATAGAAGTAAGGCACAGGGCTGGACAAATATCCAATGATTTGGGTTACTCTGACCTAAACACAGTCCTTTCACCACCACCCTTTAAAAAAGTTTGCTCTGTCACACTAACTGAATCCTCTGGATGAATGGGCACTCTTTATTTCAGTCATTTAGAGCTGACATAGGCTAAAGATGTAGAATACCAATCCTACTTTCAAACTGAAGGCAAGATGTCAGCAAGACCATGTTTATATTATATTTTAAAATTGTCATCTAAAGATTCAATAGTCATGTCTTTCTCAGGGGCCTAATTCATTTTTTAACAGAAAAATGACTTTTTTGAAGGCTTGACTCATTCAAGAATCAAGTTAGTTCAAAAGCATCTGTAAGAGACTTAAATAAAAAACCTAATTTGGACAGTAGCAATGAAACTAGGCTTTTTATTTAAACCTCTTACAGATGCTTTTGAACTAACTTGATAGAGGTTAGCTATTTCCTAGATGTTTAATGGGATAATTTTCTTTGGTCCAGAAAATATCTTCTTCCTTTCTTCATTTCCTTTGCATAGAGATTTGATATGGTTGGGCATCTGTCAGCACTGCAATAATCTGCCTTTCTGGTATAGATATTATACCCACTTTATTTCTTTGATTTTAGGACAAGTGAGCTTTATCATCAAATTTATCCCAATACCAGCTGGGATCCCTAGGGTAACAGGAGGAAGAATCCAATTTATACTCTGCTGATCCCATTTTAAGAGAACAAGTGTTAAGGAAATCTTGACGACAAACCAGCACCCTCAGAATACTAGTAGTTCTATGGTTGAACTCTTATGAGAACTTTATTGGGAGTATTGAACCAAGTCGCAAAAGATTTCTTCCTTAAGACTACCAGATGTTGAGGACCCAGTTCCCACTCTTGATAGGCCATTTCTGGCTTGGCCCTTTTTTCCCTCCATTTCAAATTGGTGATTATAGTGATTCACAGCCATATCAATCACAGGTAGAAAATTAAAAATATGGGATTCTGTTTTAAGAAGACTTTTAAGATTATTTTTAATTCTTCAGCCCACTCTTCCCTTCCTACTTAATTCTTTCACAGGTAATACATAACTATATGGTCTATAGTTTTGCTACCTTGAACCCTGTAGTACCCAGGACATTTGACAGGGACTGACATCAGGAAATAGCTGCTCAAAAGTCCTCAGGAGGGATAGAGAGAAAACACTGGTCTCATGGAAGAACATGAGAAAGGACTTGGAAGGACACCACTATTTGTAGAAAAGTCACAGTAGGTTTTTTTTTTATGTGATTTTGGTCACGTAGCACAAGAAGATTTATTTGGATTGTTTAATCTGACATTTGTTTTTTGTCAATAATTTTGTTGTTAAGTTTTTTTCTTGATTACAAGAATAAATAAGTAATAACTCATGTCTGTACAGTACTTTAAAGGTTGTAAAGTACTTTTCTTACAACAGTTTTGTGAGGTGGAAGGTGCTAGTCTTTACCCCATTTTCCAGAGGGGGAAAAGAAATGAAATGACCTGCCTGTGCAGGTCTTAATTAAGCCTCAGGTCTTGTGCTCCACACACTGCACCCCACTGCTTACTCTACATGCATGCAAAATCTTTAGAGCTCATAGCTCATGAAGTACAGTCATTTTCTTCCCAGCCTAAAGCTAGAGGGAACACCAGTCTCATGGAGGAGAGTACTCCAAGTTCTGGCTAAGTTGGCTGACATTTTCCACATTGGAAAAAATACCAGACTGACTGATCCATTCTTTCCTGTACCTTGGGAGGAGCATAGTGACGAGAAGATTCAGAGGGCTCTTATTGGACTGTGAAGATCACAACCAATAGGCTTTGGTTATAAGTAGTTAAGAGTGATAACAGCATCCATTTCTTCTGGACGCTGATACATTGTCATACTGATACTTTCTCATTCTCTGTTTCTCATAAAGTTTAACTCCTGTCCTGACTGTCCCAGGCAAAGTGGGATAGGGGTGGCTTTTCTGTCTCTTTTCAGCATACTGTAGTACCTCAGCATGAGACAAAGAATGTCCTGTTTATAAATCTTTATTGGCCGAATGCTAAGATAGCAGCTGCAAGCAGTTAAGTGTTAGAAGAGTCTTTCCTTTCCTACCTCCTCCCTCTGGTCATTTAAATCTCCCGTTGATGAACTTGCAAAAAACCCAAATGATAAAGGTTTGGAACTTTTTCCAAGTCCCACTCTGTGTACCTTAATCCCATAGAAAAATATAAAAAAGCTTATTTGAGTGTTACATGGTTATTGTTCGCTTAGTTAAATTGCACATTAGACTTTGCATTTTCTTTATAGGTTGGCTTATTAAATGAATAAAAGAACCAATGATTATAACTCAAAGTTCTTCATCATCCATGTTCTTTAAGGAATATTTTCAAAATGCAACTGGAAAAAGTGTCTTTTTTTTTTTTTTAAATAATGTGAACAAGGCAGCACAGGAAAGTAGACAGAGAACCAGCCTCAGATTCAGGAAGATCACAGTTCAAATCCTGCCTCTTACATTTTCTGGCTGTGAGTTCCTAGTCAAGGTATTTAATTGCTCAATGCCTTAAACAACATTTTGAGAATATGAGTTTTGTACAGCTGGTATTCCCTCAACTCAAGTATGGAAAGGCATCTGTGATTTCATCCATCTGGATGTTTTCTCTAATGATGCAGCTTGAAATCCATCCCTGCCTGTCCACCCTCTTTTCCTTGTTTCCCATGAGTTTACCACAGGAAGTCCCCCCAATGCACTGTGTGGCTCCATACAGGTATCCCATTGGCTATTTCTTGCTCTCACCAATAGACAACAATCCATCTTCTTTCTGAGTATTATTTCTTCGATGCTACTATAATTTCTTCATAGCTCTTTTATATCTTCCTGAGTATGAAGATATATAATATGTTACAATCAATACAATAAGCCTCTCCATTACTATGAGATTCTAATTTTTAATTCTTTTGTGACTATAGCATTCTATGATTCATGGCCATATAAATCATAGGTAGAATACAAAAAAAGATGAGTTTCTGTTTTAGGAAGACTTTGGGGATCAATTAAATGCTTTGCAATGTCCCAAAAGCAATCAGCCTACTCTTCCCTTCCTAAATTTAACCCATCTAAATTTCTAATTTTAACCCATCCTTTTCCAGTGTCTGTCTAAGATATATGAAGTAAAAACTGATGGACAGATCTTTAGGCTGTCCATCTAACTGTACTAACATGGACAAAAGGCATCCTTCATTCACTTGATTTTTTCTGTGTGAATGGTTAGGTCAAACATTTTTGAGTATATAGATGTCATCAAGAAGGCTCTGCAGTGTACTGGGGTTTGATGTAACAAGCACAATGCCATACATAAAAAAGAATCACCATCTACAGAAAACCCCATTTCAAGTTTCATTGTGCAGTGAGTATCTTCACTGACATCAGTGAACAACTTCGGTGAGCATTCATCTCCATGTTTTATGCCTTGCCTTATACTAATGATCAGACAATTGTCAAAATTACATCTGGTGTTACATCATTCAAGAAATCCTGCATAATCTTAATGTTTTCCTAGTACATGTATACATACATATACATATTTACCTCATGTGGGGATAGAACCTTTGAGGCAATATTATACTCTATAGAATCAAATGTTTTCTTATTTTCAATTATTGTAAGGATAGTCCCTACATCTTTCAATCATTCCCACACAGATGAAATTCCAGGTCCAGATTGGGGGGAAAAGGACAATATATGAAGGCTAGTAGTTGAACATTTATGTTTAGTATCTTCTTCCTAACACCTTCAATTGGGAAGGTTAGCTGGAGAAGGTATAGAACTTCAAGCAAGTTCTGAATGAAAGAAAGGACGTGATTTGGCAGATGTAGAGAAAGTTCGTTATCCAGATGTCTGGCTTGGCAAGCTCTAGTATAGAGATTTTGGAGACAGGCAAGGGGAAACCAAAAGGACACAAAGACATTTAACTGATTAAATGGCTTGTTTTCTTGTAGATTTCACTTGTCATAAGTTGGTTAGAGAGTCTCTTGAAGTATTGGCATTCCTGTTTTGGGGTAAGACATAAATAATGCTAACATTTCTGCTTGTTTCTTGCTCTGTCCTTGTGCAAATGATCCCTGGTATAGCCATAACCACAAACTTTCTGGAAGTTCTTTTCAGTTAAGTGAGCGAAAAGCTTAGAGTATTTTACAAATCATATTCTGTTAATACTCATATCTGCTTGTGTAAGCAGTAATGCCAGGAGAAGTGATATGATCTGGGAACCCTAACTACTAGAAATAGCTATAGAGTTGCAGGCCTAAACTTACAGACCTGGGGCTTTCCAAAAGTTTATTTGTAAGTTGCTTGGAACTTGAAATACATTTCTCCCATAAAAGTAATGTAATACAGGAGTGGTTAATCTCCCAAACCAGCTGACAAAATATCTTCAAAAGGTCTATTTAATCCAGAATATAGTTAAATTATAATTATATTGGGGCACCTAGGTGGCACAGTGGATAGAGCACTGGGTCTGGAGTCAGAAGGACCTGAGTTCAAATCTGGCCTCAGACACTTACTAGCTGTGTGACCCTGGGCAAGTCACTTAATCCTGTTCACTTCAATTCCTCATATGTAAAACATAAAAATATAAAAATGTAAAATGAGCTGGAGAAGGAAATAGCAAATCACTCCAGTATCTTTGCCAAGAAAACCCCAAATGGGGTCATGAAGAGTCAGACACAACTGAAAAATGACTTAACAAAAACAAAATAGCTAAACTATAGTTTTAATATCACAGTTTCTACATACCCTTTATAGGACTATATGGAAAAAAAGTGTCCTAAGTTCTAACTAGGGATGGCAGGAGTACATTGTGCCCATACTCCTTATAATCTTGTAGGTGAGACACTGTTTCACCCAGGCTTGAGCTTCTAAGGGAGTTACAGTCAGGACGGAGTTGTATATGTGTATGTGAGAGATGGGATTATGGGGTGGGAGGGTAGGTAATGTCAGTGGTTTCTAGTTTATCAGACAGCAGCAGCTAAGACTGGCAGAAGTGGGGTAGCATATCACGATTGGATGTAGCTGTGGCTACTATTCTCTGCAATAGAAGATGTAAGTTAATAGACTCCTGCTGTTATCAACCTTTTCCATCAAGTTGTTTGTCCCTCCTAGATGGCCCCCTTAGTTTCCTATCATTAAAGGCTTCTCATAGGGTTTTCAATCAGCACTAGCCTAACCTCTCATCATCTGAAGAGGTGAATTTTCCCAGTCTTACCCTTAATCTATTATGAATCCGGACCTAGAATTTCTGAAAGAGTTTATTTCATTCAGTCTACTCAACAAACATTTACCAGATATCTGCTGTGTACAGATCACTGTGCTGTGCACTATCCAGACTTTAGATAAGACATGGTCTACAACCTCTCACAGCTTACAAGCTAATAGGGAGCTATGACACATACACAACTATAGTCCAAACTAATGCATAGGTGGAACAGAGAGGTGCAAGAAAAGTGGCAGTAGGAGGTTTATGGGGGCAGATGAGGGATGTACAAGATAGAAGAGATCTTCCTTTATAGGAGATGAGGATCATGGGCTGCTCCCTAGATGAGGGGAAATTTGAGTTGGACCTTAAAAGATGGAGAAGAATTCAAGAGGTCCAGGGGAGGCATGCCATTCATAGGGAGCAATCTGAGCAAGGGTATAGAGGTGGGTCAGCATGTATATTGTACGTAAAATAGATAACAAGTAATACAATTTGGTTGGAACATTGAGTATGTACAGGAGAGTCATCTTAGATAAGGCCAGAGGGAGAAAAGGATGGTGTCTGATTGTGGGAAGATTTGAATGCCAGGCAAACATTTTGATCAAGCAGCATTGGAAAGTTTTGAGCAGGGAAACATGCCCAGTTCTGTGCGTAGGAGAGATCAGTCTAGAAGTAGCGTGAAGGATATATTGGCAGTCCTATGAAACTTGGAATATTTCCTATGGAGTCATTGTTGCTGTCCCTCTCCTGTTTTTTTCTCCTTTGGAGTCCCCAAGGCTCATCCTGAATCCATTCACTTTAACTTGCAGACCCAAGAGTGGAGTGCACACTGGTATTCCATGGAAACACTTAGCATTTATTAAGCATTCCCTGTGTCACTGTGCTAAATGCTCCTTCAATCATCCATCCTGTAGTGTGTCCTAAGAGACACCTAGAAGACAGATTTCTGGCAGACATGAGCAGGAGGTGGTATGTTCCTGGCCAGGAGGCTGGTTGCCATGTCCCTGCCTAACTCGGGCAAGCCTGATGGCTTTGTGACATTCTAGCTATCTGGAAGCCTAGAAAGTTGGCAAGAAAAAATTTCACCCTACTTGGACCAAGACTCAAGCAGGGTTTGACAGTGTAATTGCCCTCAGGGAATAGGCAAACTTAGTGAGAATATAGTCAATGGTATGTCCTGAACTGCTTCAGAAGTCTATGGAGAGGGCAGGAGGTAGTACTTCTAGGACTTTCTCCAGTCAACCTGGAACAGGACCTGGTCAAATTAATCTGGAAGCCTAGTGAGAAGATGAGATATTTTTTTCCTGCAGTCCTATAAAAGACTCTTAGAGCCCTAAAGTTACTTAGCAACCACACTGTGTGGACCCACCCTTTCAGACCCTCTGGTTTAGACTTTTCCTCCAAAGCCAAGAGGAGGGAGAAGGTGGTTTGTCTCAGCTCTACCTGGATGTAAACTGGCTTCCTCAGCACTGAAGCACAGGATAAACATGCTAATGGATAAAGGATCAATAACAGGCAACTGGGAAAATGTGTGCTAAAAGGATCTTCTCTTTGAGAGTTCTGTGCCCAACCAACATCATTCCAGAGAAGAACATTTCTTAGCTTTATACGTCAACGATAACTGTTGGCAGTATATGGAAATACCTCTAGACATTGATGTGATCAGACCCAGTGCTACAAAAAGACCCACTGCCCCAGGCGTTGAAAGAATATAGATGCATTGTTCCTATCCCATGTAAAAATAAATTCTATTCCAATGAGAAATAATAAGATTTGTGTGACGAAATAATTGCTAGATTTAGAGTCAGAGGGCCTGCGTTCAAATCTCATTTCCGGGGTATGCTGTCTGAGACTTTGGGCAGATCACTTAACTCCCCTGAGTCTGAATTCCCTCATCTATGAAATGATCAGGGTTGACTGGGTGACCTGGAAGGTCCCTTCCAGTGCTAAATCTATCATCCTATCATTGATCAATTGACAAGTATTGATAAAGTGCTTATTATGCGGCAGTCAATTAAAGGCTTTCTAACTAAAAGTGAAAAGATCTCCATTTATATGTCTCTGATGAACCATTTGGTGAACTATGAGGGATGCTGTAGTGGAAGAATATTTGGATTAGCTGAGGAAACTTAGTCATTCCCTAGATGTTTTCCATGAAATATAGATGTCTTCTATGAAATATAAATATAAAATTAATATAAATTAAATATAAATATTCCCTAGATGTCTTCTGTGAAATATAAAGCCAAGTTTAGGAGGAAAGAGATTGTGAGCCAAGTGAGTACTTGGCAGTGGAGTGAGATGCTTTAGGCTTTGGTCTCAACATTCTGCTCCCCATGTTGGCCAGAAGATGACCTTTCAAACAATGGAGATCTAGGTCACTTGTTATCTTCCAATCAGTGTCCTAGCCATGTCTCCTAGACCAGTTCACAGTAGTGTTTGCATTAGGAACCAAGGACAAAACAATTCAAGAATAGACAGGCTCGATAAGGAGCCCAGCAAAGAAGCTACACTATGCTTAATGAGAATTTCTTGAGCTATTCCCTCCCCCACCTCTCACCTAGGGGAGAAAAGGATTTATGGTGACCAATAGCTATGAGTTTACCCTTTGCCATATATACTTTCTAAGCTTGAGCCCACTTTCCCAATGGATCTGTATGTACTTGAGGGAGAATGTGGTCACCTTTTTTCTTTTTAGGAGTAGAATGTTTTGTAACAATTGTTACTACTCTACTACTTCTATAAATAATCCTTTAAAAATTCAAGTATAGCTAATTAATTGATAATTCAACCCATAATCATGGAAGTCAGCACATCAGCTATTCAGTCCCATAAAAGACTCTTAGAGCTCTCAGGTTACTTAGCAACCACACTGTGTGAACCCACCCTATTAGTAAGAGTAGGAGTTGGGAAGCTTATTGCAGGCCATGTGCAATATTTTAATGTAGCTGCCATCTTAAATTAGGATTTCATGTTGAGCTTGCTGTCTTTGAAAACCACCAGAAAAACTGCTACCCCAGATTGCCTTTCTTTTTGAAATCCTTGCCTTTGATGGGTGGTAGTGCTTAAAATATCGGTCATGTCCTGAAGGTCTTCAGTTTCCTCTTCATTTTTTTTAAAAAATAATTTCTTCTAGATTTCCAGCAGTGTCATTTATGCCCATCTAAAGTGACCAGTTTTGTGCATCTCTCTGTAACCTCCAGGATATATGCCTTGGGAGGACAACAGTCCTCTATTATTTTAGATCAACACATAGTTGCTTTAGTACTACTTAGTCAGAAAACCAACCACCACTACTTATCCAGGGAAACTGACCAATAAAGTGAATGTATCTAACAGAACATGCAACTTCCAATGCTCACAGAGGATAAATGTACATTTCAAATTGTGTTCTCCAGGACCAAGATCAGTTTTTGTGACTAACCTGAATTAGTTATCTTTCAGTGTTTATTTTTTCCTTTATATTATTGTAGTTATATATGTTTTTTTCTTTGAACTATTCTTGCTTTTTTTGTATCACACAAAGATTCTTATTTTTAAATAGCTAATTCCTCATATTCATAATTTTTTAACTATAGTATTTCCTTATATTCATGTATCAGAACTTCTTTAGCCATTCCATAATCAATGGACATTCACTTTATTTTCAGTTTTTTGATACACCAAAACATTGCTGTTATGAATATTTTATTACATAGGAAAGCTTCCTTTTTCATTACCTCCTTGGGGTAAATGAACAGCATTCATAGCACGTGAATAAATTTTTCACATAATTTCAAATTGTTTTCTAGAATGGATGGACCAATTCATAGTAATTTCAATAGTATATTAGTTTACCTTATTTTTCTACTGCCACTTCAATATTTCCTATTTCCATCTTTTATTATGTTTGTCAATTTGGTAGGTATGAATTGAGAAATCAGTCATTCTAAGTTGCATTTATATTATTATTAATAATTTGATACATTTTTCATAGAGTTTTTCCAGCATTTTCATTTCTTCTTCTGAAAACGATTTATTCATATCATTTGATCAGTTACCTATTGGGAAATGAGGAACATTTTAGTCATATATTTGTATCAACTCCTGACATGTCTTTGATATCAATCATTTATCAGCCTTTTTGGATTTATTATTATTATTATTTTTGATGCAAACATTTCACTCCAAGTGAAAGTTTCTTTTTTAATCTTAGCTACGATGCACAACCTTTAAAATTTTGCATAATCAGAACTGTCTATTTTATATTTTTTATTCATTCTATTCCTTGCTTGGTTAAAAATATTACTCCTAAATATAAATCTGATAGTTAGCTCTAACTGTTCTATAATATTTTAAAAAATAATATAATCTTTTAAATTTAATTTAAACTTAAAGAACAATTAAATCATCTATTTGGTTTTTACTGTGGTATAAGTTATAAGATTCTACTTTAAGGTAAATTTATGCCAAACCGCTTTCAGTTTTTCTAACTGTTGTTAATTAGGAAGACTTTCTACCAATGTCTTGTGTTATTCAGATCATCAAACTCTAGGCTATTGTTTGATTGCATTTGAGTCTTGTTTGTTTCACATTTTCCACCAACTTTTGATTTAATGAATGATCTCTCTCCCAATAGCACCTATGATTCCATAACATTATTCCTTGGAGGCTTATTTCTGCCTGAGAGAGTTCAGCTCTTTCCTTTTCGTGAAGAGTCTCATATCTGTTGCTTAGTCACAGCTGTTAAACATTGCTTCTTCCCTTTCTTTGTGACATTCTTTTACCATCCAACTTCCTGACATGTATCAGCACTCCCTTCTATCTTTTTAGACCCTTTTCTGTTTTCACACTGATATACTCCTCACATTTTTTAAAAGCATACTTCATTCTTCCTGATAACCTTGGATAAGCTGAAGAGAAGAGAACCATTCCTTGAACCTGTTTCCTTCACTTCTAGAAGGAAGACCAGACTGCACTTGGAGCTTATGATTCTGGTTCATCCATTCTACACTTTAACCCAAGAGGACTCATAGCTGTTCGCCGATGGTCTTTGCATTTCTAATATTCATACATTTCCATAGACCATCCAAATCTCTGCCTATTGGAATCCTCTCTCCTTCAAGGCCCACTTCACATGCATCTTCCTTCATGAGGGCATCCCTGATCACCTCACCTGAAAGTGACTTTTCCTTCCTTGAGTTTTCTCTTTGCACTTTGGCTGTCTTTTGTACATTGTGACTTGTTCTGTCTTTTTTTGTTCATATTTGTCTTCTTATTTCTCTTCTCTTAGAATGCAAAATCCTCTATTTGGCTTTCATAACCCTTTCCAACCTGGCTCCTTCCTACCTTTCCAGTATTCTTGCTTTATTCCCTTCCATGTAAGTTACAATTCAGTTGACACTGGCCACCATTCTATTCCTCACACAAGATGGTCATCCGCCATGCCTGGAATATTCTCCTTCCTTCCCTCTGCTTCTTGGCTTCTTCCAACTCTCATCTCAAATCCTGCTTTCTGCAAGAAGCATCTCTGGGTGCCTCACAATGCCTCCCCTCTGAGATTACCTTGAAATTATCCTGTATACATCTTGCTTCTATGTAGTTGTTAGGCATGTTGTCTCCCCCATTAAAAAGTGAGTCCCTTGAGGGCAGGGACATTATTTTTGCCTTTCTGTGTATCCCCAGCACTTAACACAGGCCTGGCATATAGTATTTTGTTGTTGGTATTGTTTAGTTATTTCAGTTATGTCCAACTTTCCATGCCCTCATTTGGGGTTTTCTTGGCAGAGATACTGGAAGATTTGCCATTTTCTTCTCCAGCTCATTTTACAGATGAGGAAACTGAGGCAAACAAGGTTGCCCAGGGTCACATGACTAGTAAGTGTCTAAGGCCAGATTTGAACTCAGGAAGGTGAGTCTTCCTGACTACAAGCCCAGCACTCTATCTACTGTGCCACCAATGCTTATTTACTTGACTTGATAGTGTCATACCTCAGCTTTGTACCCCTGGTGAAATGCTCTGTAGATAGTAGGTGCTTCATAAATATTGGAATGGGTTCTGATTATTGTCTGTTCAGCATGATCTAGTTTCATGAATCCTGGACATACAAACCAGTCTCTATTTAGTTATCAGAGAAAGAGACAGAAAAAAAAAATATTCCTCCAATTCATGCAGTTAAAAGTAGCACAGCAAAGATAGAAGCCCACCTCCGAAATCTCTGACCCATGTGTTTGTAGCCCCACAATAAGGATTATTTGAAATGGAAGTGATTTGTCTTATTATTTGGCTCCAAGAAAAGAAGAGGGCACATCTGGAAAAGGTCTTGATCTCATTTAGAACTGTCACTTTGAACAGAGATTCTTCTTTGATGTAGTCTATATTTCCAGTTGTAATAATTATTTTATTTATTAGTGACCAGGTATAGCGTCCCTATGAGCTTCTTTCTTAGTTCACTCACAAAGCAGAAGTGTAAACTTTTCTGGGACCAAATGCTCATCAAGGAAACTGCTTTACACTTGCTAACTAGCTTACCAGGAGATGATTCAGTTCAGAAACATTTGAAAGGTGAAGCAAGCCCAGCCTTTCACAGTTTCTTCCTTTTCCCTGCTCCCAGATCTCTGAGTCATCATTTTATGCGGAAAAGTCTTCGTGGTAAGGACTATTCCCTGGATAGCAATGTTATTGGACAACCTGTTATCTCTCGCTCTCTGTCTTTCTCTCAGGTGGTCTATATCTTCTTTGGTGAGCTCTAGTTAAGGCATTTTATCACAACAATCCCTGATGCTTGAGAAAACTGGGTCAGAAGTTGGGAATTATTTGTGTAAATACCATGTCTTTCAAAGAAAAGTGCTTTGGGATTTCCCCCCTCCCCCCATGAATTTTATACTAACATGCATCAGAGTGAGTATTAGCATGCTCTAATTGATAGGATGCTGACCTTGGAGTCAGGAAGACCCATATTCAAGTATTGTCTGCACATTGTGTATCTATAAGCAGGTCCTTTATTTAATCCTCTAAATGACCCAGGTGGCTCTCTAGCATCACAAATTGTAAACAATCTGCCTCTCTGCATCTACAGAGGGAGTTTCTATACCAGGAGTTCCTTCCTTAGATCCAGACCAACAACAAAAGTGTCGATGCAAGTTGTCATTTAAAGAATTTTACTTAACATTGGTTTTACAAAGAAAACTAATGTAATGTAATAATTCCTGAAATAACTCCCATTTATTTAGTGCTTTGATGTTTGCAAAGCACTTTATAAGCAATGTTTTGTGCTCAGCCTTATGACATTACTATTCCCATTTTACAGATAGGAGTATCTGAGATTTGGAGAGGTATAGCAACTACCTTGGGACATAAGATTGGAACCCATGTCTTTCTAAGTCCAAGTCCAACTCTCTATCCAACATACCGCATCGCTACATAAGAAGTATTTAAGTAAATAGTTAATCAATATGCTATTTTTTGTTTATTTATTTTTGCCAGGGAAGAGAAGTATAAGAAATAAAGTCAATATATCCCTGACCTATTTGGGAAACAAAAACTTCGTTAAAACTTGGTTAACTTGGTTAACTGCTTCCATGACAATAGAAAAAAATGGATTTTCTAAGAAAATTATTAGAAAACTGGTTTTGCAATGACTAATCTTGGTCCTGGAAAACAAGTGATGAAACAAATTTCCTTTCTCTTGAGTGAGAGATGGTGGAACTTAGGGTTGTAGATCATTGCATATGTTGTCTCTTGTGGGTCTGTTTTGCTCAGTTGTATTTCTTTGTAATAAGGAGAATACCATGTGGAGCAGGGCAGATCAAGAAGTGAGTCTGGTGTGAAAAATAGACAGCAGCTATAAAATTTTTAAAAACAAGTTTTCGTTTTCTCTTCTCTCTCTCATCTCCCTGCCACCTCCAGGGTCCAGTGTTTGCCAATTGTGACACTGGTGAGCTTGGTCTCAGAAGCTAAAGATGTCAATTTGATTTTGTTATGTCGGCATAATATCATATGTTATGATTTTTGACTTTATACATAATTACTAGCAGCATCATGGCTTCATTGTTCCCATATTCATTGCAGGAAAATTGGAGCTTTTTCTTTTTACTCAGAATTTGTGTTTAATCTACAAGGAGATGAAGCTGTTTTTCTCAAGCTTTTCTTAACATGGAGGGCACTTTTGACTGATCCCCTGCAGTACATTTGACTCTAGCTCCTGCATGTCTTCTCCAACATCATAAGGCATGTTAGTAACATACCTCTAGAGTACTCCTTCATTTTCATCCTTCTCCCAGAACATATTTAAAGCCAAATGATTAATAATAAAATAATGATTACGTACGCCTTTGGCATTGCATAGCAATGATTTTCATTGATGTTTCATTCCAGCAAACTTGACCTAGACCCCACTGATTGTGTGTGATGATTAGTTAACAAGGATACAAGGTACAGTTAGTAGCTTTAGCCTGGTGATTGGCATGAGACAATGTGTAAGATTTTTCAGGAGGGTGGAGTGCCTATTTAAGACGCAAAAATGTTTTTACGATGTTTTCTTTTCCACATGCATTATAATCAAGTTCCCCACCTTCTCCCCAACCAAAATGCTGTGAAATTTGGAAATGCCATTTTTTGGCTTTTAAAAAGTCTATTTTTGTTCAGATGTTCAAAACATTACATTGATTGTTTTCTAAGTTTTTTTTTAAATCATCCCCCAAAGCACATTTCTTAGAAACTGACTTACATACAGAATGTTGGAATTTCTTTTAAGAAGTAAAATAATTTTATATCCTATTTGGATCCAAGTTTTTACTAGCATTTTTGCCACCTAATAATAGTAGATAATTGTTTTTTCAATAAATAATATTTTCTATTTTATCATTTGAACCTCTTTAATTTAAGATATTTCAAGTCATTATGCAAAAGCTTAGACCCGACACTAAAAACTAAAAAAAAAAAACCAAAAACCTAACCAGCTCTTTCATTATTGAGAATTTGCATTTAAATCCCCAAAGAAACCCCCTTAAACATGATTTCACATCTATTTGCTAGCTGATCATTAATCTCCCCCAAGCCATTTTTAGACATCAGAGAGATTCATAAATTGCCTCTGAATGGCACCGAATAATCTGAAAAATCTTCACATTGCTTGGAAGGACATAATCACAGACATGCCAGAAGACAGGCATATAGGCATTGTTAACAATGGTGATGCAAGCAGAAAAGCGAGGTCTGACATGGTCTCCGAGTTTTGAGATATTAAGTTGTGAGGTCATCATATCTGATCAAGAAAGCTGCTCCCAACAGACCTTCATGTCTTTGTGCTGCTTTTTAAAGTGTTGTTCCTTCATCTTCTTCCATGGTTCTAATCCTTTTAATTAGTCATACAGACAGTTGGTATTTTGGAAGGCTAAAAGGTTTCCTTAACCTTAAAAATCAGATGGCTTATTGTGACTGTTGTTTGTATTCATTTGAATGTGATATTTTTTTTATTTGTGATATTGGTTTATATAAAGTTCCATTTTTACTGAACCTTTTATTTATTATATTTATATATCATATTATTATTATTATATGTATTATTATTATAAGAATGCTTTGAATAGATGAACTACTTTTTTTCTCAGTTGTGGAATGTATTCTCTCCTCATCTCATCCTTATCTTAGTTTCCTTCAAGACTCAAGTTGTGCCTCCTCCTACAGAAAGTCATTTCTGGTCCCCCGGGTATGAACCTTCTCTCTCCCTCCTCAAATTATTTTTCCACTTTCTTATCTGAGCCAATGTTGCATCTTGCCCCCCTCCCCCAGTGGAATGTGTTATTTCATCTCTAATATCAACCAACACACAAAGAAACTCTTAGAGGTCTGGGGCTTTTGCTTTTGTATTCTCCAGTGCCTACCACAATGTCTAACTAGGTACTTAATAAATACCTGTTAAACGAGTTTAATTCTCAGAGTTAGAATAGCTTCACATATTGGTTTATGTATATCTTAATCTTCTTTTCTATTGTTTGGAAATCATGTTGTCAGTGGCTTTGTACCTTGCCACTGGGTTCTCTTAGAGGGGCACAAAGAGGGAGGACCATCTATAAGTTGTGCTTCCTTCATTGATTGATAAACATTTATTAAGCACCTACTATGTGCCAAGCACTGTGCTAAGCTCTGCAGATAAAAAAGAGGTAAAAGATAGTCCCTGCCCTCAAAGAGCTTACTTATCAGGAACTATCTACTTAAAGACTTTGACCACATAAGACCTAAAATCAGAAATTAGGGCTCAAATATATTTTAAAAGGTGACTAATTCAGAGACAGAGTGATTATATCTAGAAGCTGAGCAGAAGTTCATGGACAGAAGTAGAGACTCTCATATGATTCCCTCCCTCCCTCCATCAAAGGTCTACTAGTGATGCCCCTAATTTATCTTTGTCTAAGTCTGCTCTCTAGCAGCAATCATTATGGGAAAAAGCACTATAACATTACCTGACATTTATATAACACTTTGAGGTTTGCAATGCACTTTACATAAATTATCTCATTTAATCAGGAATTACTATTCTAATTTTACAGATAAGGAAATTGAAACTCAGAAAGGCCATTTAATTTGACCATGGTCAAATAGTAAGTAAATCCTGGAAGTGGGATTAAAATCAAGGTTTCACTTGGCCTAGATTTAGTGCCCTTTCCATGATGCTACAATAGTAAACTGTATTTATATTGTGCCTGAGGCTTACAAAATGCCTTATATACATTCATCTCATTTGGTCTTCACATCAATCCTTTAAGGTAGGTAAAATTATTAACCTCAATTTTACCGATGAGGAAATGGAGGCTAAGTTTAATCATGGAAAGGGTGAGGAAGAGAGATAACGCTGAAGCAGACAAAGAAGTGCAAGACAATCTGAGGAAAGAGAAAGGACTTCTAGCCATGAGAATGTGGAATACCTTCCTGCAAGTAGTGGCCTGAGTTAAGCCTTGAAGGTCACACAGCTAGTACATGTGGAATTCTGGATACGAAACATAAGCTCCAGATTACAAACTCAGCACTTTAATCACTGTATCATGCTTCCTCTCAACACACTATAGCACATAGTAATAATAATATTAACTCACATTACCAAATTTTCTGGAATCATTTTATTATAATCCCCTAATGTGATGTCAAAGGAACTGATCAAGATAAAATAAGATATAAAAAAAGATTTAAAAATCAGACTGGTTATTTCACTTTGAGTAGATATGTGTATATATATATATTACATATATATATATATATACATATATATGTGTATGTGTGAAAAAGTTGTTCTAGTTCTACACTGTTCCATGTGTAAATAAGCCCAAGTGGCCATATAATCACCACTTTTCTTTTTTACATAATGGTGGCAGGGTACAAGTTCTAGAAATTGGCTTATATTTATTGTTTGTAACTTGCACTGAAAGTAAGACCTTGTGAGTCAATGAGTATAATTGTTCCACAGTTATAATGGGATGAATGCCAATCATTCATAATTTGTCATTTCTAATAGGGATCCAAAAGTTATCATTTTAAATCTAAGGCTAAGTACAAGGAAAATAGCTGTTGTTCCTTCCAGTTCAAAATGGACAAAATATGTTCTGTTTGTGTGACTAGAATGGTGATTTTAATAGAAGTCATGTCCAAGTCTGCTCTTAACAATATCACAATTATTATAAAATATTAACAGACAAGATTAGAAAAAAAAACACTTAACTACTCACCCCAGAAAATGGAATCTAAGGAAATGTACCATGTACCCCAAATTATTGTTATTTTTAAAGTTTAATTTTATTTTGAATTCTGAACTATTTCCCTTCCATCTTACTCTTGAGAAGGTAAGAAAAACATTACCTGTTACAAATAAGTATAGTCAAACAAAACAAATTCCCACATTAGTCATGATACACACACACACACACACACACACACATATTCTTCAGTCTGCACTCTGAGTCCTTCACCTTTCTATCAGGAGGTGGATAGCATGTTTGCATGAATCCTCTGGAACTGTGGTAGGTCTTTGTGTTGATCAGAGTTCCTAAGTTTTTCAAAGTTGTTTGTCTACAATTTTTTTTTATTGTATGTATTTACACAATTAGAGATTAGATTAATGTGTCTTATATCCAGGAGTCTGTTGTTAAAATACAAATGCCAGTCACGTGTGGCGACATTCACACCAACTAGTGGGAAGGTTGAGGTCATGGATCTCTTGAATTTGGGAATTCTGAGCTAAAATTGGAGGTGCTGATTGGGTATCCAAACTAAGTTCCTTCAACATAAATATAGTGAGTGGCTGGAAGCAGGTAGGCACCAGGTTGTGTAAGATGGGGCCAATCAGCTCAGGTCAGAAAAGGAGCAAGTCTGGGGTCCTTCGCTGATTAGTAGTGGGGTTGGGCTTTTGATTAATATCTGTTCTTCCAGCCTGGGTAAGATAGAGACATCCAGGCATTTTAAAAAAATACTTATGCCCCTTAGAAGGGGAGTGGAGCATGGATAATTACTCATTCTCAGACATTGGCACTTCATTGAGTTCACCTATTCATCAGTTTATCTAATGTTGAAGCAATGAAAACAACAGATACTCAATAAATTTTATTTTATCCAATATTTAATACCTATTTCATATCTATATTTAAAATCTAATATATTAATCTTTTGGGGGGCTTGACCTATGATTCCATTGGTGATAAAAAAACTCCCTCTACCAATTCATAATGACACCTCTTCTACATTTTATTGTCTGGGAGAGCTGAGTGAGGCACTGAGACCTTAGGTGACCTTGCCAGGGTCACATAGCCAGAATTTAAAACAGGCAAGACTTTAACCCCGGTCTCCCAGTCTTAAGGCTGCTCATTATCCACTATCAAGGGTTCTTAACCTGGAGTCTGTGAATTTTTAAAATATATATTTTTTAACAATTGTATTTCAATATAACTGATTTTCTTTGTAATCCCATGAATTTAGTTTTATGTATTTAAAATATTATTCTGAGAACAGGTCCATAGGCTTCACTAGACTGGCAAGGGATCCAGGCTAAAAAAAAAAGATTAATAACCCTTGTGCTATACTGTGATTCTTCTCTTTCAACCTCTATCAACAGGGGTTTCCAGGTGGTTTCCCATTCATGTACTAACCAGACATGAATTTCTGCTTATGAAATCCAATAGGAGTAGTCATATTCAGGGTAGCGTAGGTGTAGACAAGTATATACGTAATATTAAATATTTGTACATTCATTTACTCTGTCTATGTAGAGTAAGGATAAACGAGGGCTACAGTGAGAGGTTTCTGGGTAGTCAGGTCTCTGAGCCTTTAGTTTCACAACATGCTATAGAAAATTAAAAAGGGCTATTTCCCATCTATTTTTTTTTCCTCTGGGACTCCTCTAAAAAAAGATTGAATGTTTTATTTTTACTGAATTTTTTTTTGCTGAAATTGATGGCTTTGCCATGTTGCCAACCTCCATAGAAGGACCCTGAGACGATGTTGAGGGATTTCACTGTAGAGTTGTTGTGCATTGAAGAGAAAGCATGAAACACTTGCTGGGTTACATATTGGCCAGTTTAATCATATTTCATAGTGACTCATACTCCCTTTGGAAGCAATTGATGATATTTTCCCTTTGAATTTTTACTTCAGACAATACAAATCAATCAATCAATCAATTAGTAATTTATTAAGCACCTACCGTGTACCAGGCACTGCATATAAAGAAAAAGTTTAAAAAAAAAACCTTTTCCTCAAGAAGCTTACATTGTAATGGGGCAGAAAACTTGTACATATGTATGTATACATATATGTATAATCTATTTTGATAAAATAGTATTTCCCCAAATTGATGCTGACAGCTTAATCCTCTCAAATTTCTGCTTACAAACTTTTATATATTCTATCACCAGAAGCCATATGCAATGATGCAAAGTTATCTGTCTAGCTAAACAACACACAGTTTGATTTTGTACAGTGTTTGGGTAAGGCACATTGTGTCTGAACAGTCCATTAAATTGGAGATTTAAAAGGAACCAATAGGTCTAGTATTCTCATCACAAAGCAGACTGAAATGTCATTCTTTGTCCCAAAACGCCAGAATATCTCAGGCATAGTTAGAAGAGAGGTTCTTAACCTCAGGTTATGAACTCCTGTATTCAATGATCAAGAATACATGTGCTCCTGAAGTAACAACCTTGGTGATTTTGGAAAATTATGAAGTTTAAAGTATGGAAGTTGAGATTCACCCCAAAGAGTAGTGGAGAGTAGTGGCAAACAAAGCATGAGGTGTTTGACTGAAAAATAGATGAGTCACATAAATTAAGAGTAAGGGATGGGCCACTTACGTGTTCCATCGATATCTTTGTGATGTCCAGAGGGAGGTCCCTAGCACATAGGGTGGACCACCCCTCCACATCCCTCTGTGGCAAACTCGAGGGAGAACTTGGACATGAGCCATGGATGAGAGGGCTGGAATGGGTGGGTCATGATCTGTGCCATTGGAGGGAATAATAATAATAATAATAAGCAATTATATAGTTCCTGCTATATTCCAGGTACTATGCTAAGGACTTTAGAAATATTTTTCTCATTTGATCCTTAAAACAATCCTGGGAGTTAAGGAAACTGAGGTAAACAGAGATTAAGTGACTTGTCCAAGGTCGTACAGCTAGTAAGAGTTTGAGGCAGGATTTGAACTCAAATTTTCCTGATTCCAGGCTTGGTAAGTATTCAGTTTCCAATATTTATGTAGACAGATAAATGATAGGTAAATAGATAGGTAGGCAGAGGTAAACAGATAGAACAGTTATTATGTACTTACTATGTGCTAAGTACAAATACAAATACAAGTATGTAAGAGTCCTTGCTCTCAGGAAGCTAACATTTTAATGAGGGCAGGTACAGAAAAGGGAGCTAAAAGGAAGGGGAGGCATGGGATTTGCATGACAGCATGTTGAAATGGGTAGGAAGTGACATGAAGATATTATTCCAGGTAAGATAATAATAATAACTAGCATTTTGTTGTTGTTCAATCATTTCAGTCATATCTGACTCTTTGTGACCCAATCTGGGGCTTTCTTGGCAAAGATACTGGAGCGATTTGCCATTTCTTTCTCCAACTCGTTTTATAGATGAAGAAACAGAGGAAAACAGGGTTAAGTGAGTTGCCCAGGGTCACACAGGTAATACGTGTCTGAGGCTAGATTTGAACTCAGGTCTTCCTGACTCTAGGCCTGGCACTATCCACTGTGCCACGTAGCATTTACATATTCTTTAAAGGTTGCAAAACACTTTACAAATATTATCTCATTTGATCCTCACAACAACCGTGGGAAGCAGATGCTGTCAACATCCCCATTTAACAGATGAGAAATCTGAGGCTCAGGGAAGGTTAAGTCACTTTCTTAGGGTCACACAGCCAGTGAGTATCTGATGCAGGATCAGAACTGATGTCCCCAAGTCCAGTGCCTTATCTACTGTTCTACCTACCCGGGGCAAAAACTACCTATGAGAGTATAGCATCTCGGGGACAGAGTCTTGGAGATTTATCATCTTAACTTTGGAAAGATGGCTATTCAGTGTAATACTTTCCAATGCAGTCACATACAAAATATGACATAAGGACAATTAGATTTGGCTTCCTATGTCCCTGTGATTGTTTGATGGAACAGGTGTTATTTACAAAAAGATCTTTCTTTCTTCCTTCCCTGGTGGTCTCCATTATTATACACTAATAACAACCAAGAAACGTCCCTTTCTTTTCCTAACTATTATTTCCTGTGGTGTCATCATCTTCTCTGGTTGCGTCTTTGCAACTAACCCCGAACCCCCTTCTTCTGTGGATTCATGTCTTTTGATTTCTTCCCTCACACTTGGAAGAAGGGCTCTCTACTTGATAAGTTGTTGCGAAAGTCTGTTTCTGCTCTGGTCGTTAGGAGTGACTTTCTCTTGGAGCAGTGGGTATATTTCCTGCTCCGTCATTTTAATAACTGTGTCAGAATATCACATTACAAAATCCCTTGTGTCAAGGTTACTCTTGAAGAGGGGGCCGTCTGGTGTTGTTTCTTCTATCGTGCACATAACGAGATGGTCGAGTGAAGGTGGAAGAGGTTCACATGTTTGACACCATACTGAATATCCTGTGGGTTCCACTGCCCCCATTATTTCTGCAGTACAAATCAAAGTTTTTTTTCCTTTGCAAATTAAAAGTACATCCTTAAAAAAAAGTGACTAAAGCCTTAAAGTGTTGGTGCTGCGGTATTTGCTTACCCTTCTGCTGCGGAAGACCAAACACCCTGATCACCAGCTGGTTTCCTCTCTAATGCTAAAGATCTCAATCTCACGTAGCTGCTGCTGTGGTTTCCTTTGGCTGTGCCTTTGGCCCGACTGCACATTTTTTTGGCTCTGATTTTCCTGAGAACTGCTTTTGAAGGCAATCTTTATCCAAAGCAGGCTGTAAGTGTGATAAGAGCAATCCAAGAAGTCATTTCCACTAAAAAGTTACCCTATCATGGTATTTATTTTCCCTGAGCAAGTTATGAAATATGAAAAAAAGTGAAATGAGCATGGGATCATGTATTTAGAACTGAAAAGGATCTCAGGTGTCACCTAGTCTAATTACCCTCATTTTACAGTTGAGGAAACTGAGGCTCAGAGAAATTAAAGGACTAGCCTGAGGTTATACAGGTATTGAGTGTCAGAAACAAGATTTGAGCTCAAGGTCTCTGACCTCAACTCCAGCCCTCTGTTTGCTGCCCCATATTACTTCCAGTGATAAAGTGCCCCAGATAAGATCAACTTTCTCAGGATGGAGCTTCAGAGAAATATCTTGAAATGCCTTTCTCCTTGCCTAGCTAAGCAGCATGTGTAGTTTTACATATATTCACTTAGTTGACATTGACTGAGAGCACATGTGTCTGATAGGTAAGTATTTTGTCTAATGGGTTACTGAAGTCTATTCCCAGGACTTTAAAAGCTATTTGTTAAAGGTAAAATATGCTAACATGTGATGCTGTTTGGTTGAGATTAACAAGACCATTAATAATACAAATCACAATGTGGGGAGAAGGGTGTATACAGGCCTTATCTGAAATATCAAATAGATTAAGAATGCTTGTGTAAACATTCTATATATGTGCACCAGAATGTAGACTCAGGGCTGGCTTTATTCTGGGCAATCTGAGGGGAAAGAAGGAATGAATGAAAAAAAAAATTCTAAGTATTTATTGAGTATTCAGCAGAGGGAAAAGCTAAGACTGCCATAGTTCTCAAGAAACTTACCTTCTAATTGGAAGAGTCAGGACATAAAAAGAAAATTCATTTGAATGTAAAGGCCCACTAGTCCTAAGGAGGGAGTGGTTGGTCAGATGATAAGGCCTAGGGGCCTTTAGGTTACATCAGTAGGTGAGATGACAGTGTTGAAGGCATAGGGGCAGGGTAGATGGCAAGGCCTGGAGGACCTTCAGACATAGTGCCGGGAAGATGGTAGGGCCTGGTGATTCTCCATCTCACTGGGGGAAATACAAATGGTGACTCCAATTCAGCCAATCCTCACGAGTAGGTCGTTTGAAGAAAAGTTAATTGCAGATGCAAAACTTTTGTTTTAACTGGTTCCTGGATTAAAGAAAAAAAAAAGATTTATAAATGGATGCTATTTTCACTTTGAATCGTCTTTGGGGTCTTTATGGGAAATGGTCATGTGGGGGTAGTTTTTACCTCCAAATTCTCTAATGTGTTCTTCCCTCCTCACTTCAACTTTGGCTTCCTTTATGGTTAGGCTCAAGTGCCCCAAGAGGCCTTCCCCTATTGCCCCCAATTGTAAGTGCTCTCTTCCTCACAAGTTAAATTGTTTTTACTTTGTATATATTTTTGAGCAATGAACAAACATTCATGAAGCCGCTTTTATGAATTTACTAATCTGTATACTTGTCATTCCCCCTTTCCCAATAATAATAAGCTTCTTGAGGATAGGGACTATTTTTTTTGTCTTTGTATCTCACACATAGTGCCTGGCACTATATCTAATAATATATAATATAATAATTGGATCTAATATAAAATTGGACTGTCACCTGATGAATTTAGCAGCTCACAGAGATAAGGAACCAAATTCTTGGGAGGATGAACAGAGGAGTATCTATATAAACTTCTTTTCCCTTTCCTATGGCTCTGTTTTCAGAGAAAAACAAATTCCATGGAAGGCAGCAGTATTTTTTGAGCGACTGATCCATTCCCTTCATACTTTTAAAAGGCACTAATCTTTTTGGCTTCAGATCTCTCACAAAAGGAGCCAACGTTTTGCCCAGCTGTTTCATTCTTTTTGCTTAAATAACCATTTTCACCTAGCTCTCTAGTTTCAGACCCTGCTTATGATCTAGTTTTTGGTAAACCAGCTCTGACAGCTTGCTTCCTCTTTGCCTAGTCATGCTGTGGGATGTCTTTATCCTCTCTAGGTACCCCTTGCCAGGTTTGACACCTGATTGTGAGGCCAAGATGAACAACTACAAAATCTCTAATCCAACAGTGAGCCATGTCCACACTTTTAGAATTGAAGAAAGAAAAAAAGGCATTATTTATAGCAGATGCCAGTCTGGTCCATAGCATTTCCAAGAAGAAGGATTTTTAAAAAAAATTTATATTTTATTTTTTCTTCAATTAAATATTGACAGTTTTTAATATTCATTTTAAAAATTTTTGAGTTCCAATTTTTTTTCCTTTTCTCCCTCCTCTCTCACCTCCCTGAGATGGTAAGCAATTTGATATAGGTTATACATGTTCAATCATGTAAAACCTATTACCATATTAGTCGTGTTGTGAAAGCAGACACAAACCTAAAGGGAAAAACCCCACAGAAATAAAATGAAAAAGGGTGTGCTTCTATCTACATTCAGATTCCATCAGTTCTTTTTTGGGAGGTGGATAATATTTTTTTCATCATGAGTCCTTTGGAATTGTGTTGGATCATTGAATTGCTGAGAATATAATAGACAATACTACTGTTACTGTGTACAGTGTTCTCCTGGTTCTGTTCACTTCACTTTGCATCAGTTGGTGTTAAGTCCAGGTTTTTTTTTTTTTTTTTCTGAAATCAGCCTTCTCATCATTTCTATAGAACAGTAGTGTTCCATTACAATCATATACCACAACTTGTTTAGATATTCCCTAGTTAATGGATATCTTCTAAATTTCCAATTCTTTGTCACCAGAAAAAGAACTGCTATAAATATTTTTGTACGTATACGTCCTTGTCCCTTTAAAAAATCTCTTTGGGATACAGACCTAGTAGTGGTATTGCTGGGTCAAAAGGTACTCACAGGTTTATAGCCCATTGGGCATAGTTCTGAAGTACTCTCCAAAATGATTGGATCAGTTCACAACTCCACCAACAATGTATTAGTGTCTCAGTTTTCCTACATCCTCTCCAACATTTATCATTTTCTTTTTCTGTCATATTAGTCAATCTGATAGGTGTGAGGTGGGACCTCAGAGTTGTTTTAATTTGCCCAACTCCTTTATGAGAATCATCTAATGTTATGTTTCAGTTTTCCACAATTCTAGAGAAGTTTGGAAAAATTAACATGGGTTAGCCAGGAAAAACATTTTAAGTTCTTGAATGAATGTGACCTTTGCAGGTAGTGATGGTTCCAAAATATTCTACCTGAAGTACTAGTCTGGCTATATCAGTTTCTTCCTAAAAATCCTTCATTGGCTCTTTTTTTTGTAAGGGACAAAGTATAAACTACTCAGATGAATATTGAAAGCTTTTTAGCATCTGGTTCCAGCCTGCCTTTCAAGGCTCACTTCACATTGCTTCCTTTCATATACTTTATATCCTAGTTAAACTGGACAACTTCTGTACCTTGGTCTCAGAATTCCATCTCTCCTTCCCTGTCTTTGTATATAACATTCATCCTCCATAACTGAAATATACTCCTTCCTGTTTTCCACATCTGAGAATTCCTAGCTTCCTCCAAGGCTCAGCTCATGTGCTACCTCCTATGTGGAGCTTCTCCTGATCCTGAGTTGTTAATGCCCTTTCTTCGCTCCTCAAATTATCGTGTATGTACTTATTTTTTTACATGTTGTGTCCCTCCAGTAGTATATAAACCTCATGAGGGAGGCAATGGTTGTTCATTTTATCTTTTCATCTCCAGTGCCTTGCACATAGCAGGTGTTTAATTATAACTTGGTGGATTAGATTCAGGTTCTTAGTATGGAAATATATTATTTTTAGAAGAGGATGCTACACATACACATACATATATATGTATTTGTGTGTATACATATATACATGTGTGTATATATACACATATACATATTATATATATATATGTGTATATGTAAATATGTGTGTGTGTGTGTGTGTGTGTGTGTGTGTGTGTGTGTGTATATATATATATATATATATATATACATGTGGTGAAATGAATGCTGAGACTTTAACAACTAGGTGATTCAGTGGATAGAATGCTATACTCAGGGTCAGGATAACCTGAGTTCAAAATCATGCCTTAGAGTGTAACTAGCTGTATGATCTTCGGTGAGTCACTTTAACCACTTTGCTTCTCAATTTCTTCATCTGAAAAGTTAGTTGGATTCAGTGGCCTCTAAGATCTCTTCCATCTCTGAATATTTGATCTGATAAAAATTCTCACAATAGATTAAATACTAGGATGAGATTAACTTTGAGGTTTGTCTTTTCTTTTTCTTTCTTTTTTTAAAGTTTTTACACTGTCTTTGAAACACACAGAGCAGCTAAGCCGATGTGGAAGAATTCATTAGAATATAAAGACTTCTCCCTATGGAATACATATCAATTGTTTAGCTAAGCTCAGTGCCATAATAAGGCAGAACATGATGGATGAAGACAACCTTTTCAATGGGGGAAAAAGAGTCTCTGGAGGTCAGCAAAACAGGTAAATGGAAAAGGGAAACTGAACTGGATTCACCCTCTGTTAAAGCCACCCTGGCTGGAAATTCACTGCTTGTGTGAAGAACAAGGTGTTATTTGAGTTAGCTTGGCCAGACCCCAGAATCTTCAGGAGCACCAAATCGAAGTGGTCTGATTATTTGCTCATTTGAGACACCCCCTTTCATGACTTAAATTGAATAAACCCCAGAACAGAATGAGTCAACATTTTGCCTACCACAGCTACCTGACTGTGGCGTGCCTAGTTGAGACTGACAAAAATAAACAAACGCACCAAATGAGGGACAGAATTCCAGGGACTATATTAGTAAACCATTTATACAGATGATGTTTGTCTGGAAAACAGGTGAGAACAGAATGATTGGTCCTCTAGTAACCCTCTTCTATCTGGGGAACAGTTGTCTCAGCAAGATGTTCCAGCTGGGAATAAACTGATTAATTAGAGGTGTGTCGTTCCTATTCAACATACATTTATTTATATGCAATTTTTTCCCTAGGTATTGATTACTTCAGGTAAAGATTTGCATGTTTGTCCCCAAGCACTTTTGAGTTTGCAGAATCCAAGTTTTAGACCTGAAAGGGACTTCAGAGGTCTCGTTTCTTCATTTTTCAAAGGAAGGAGAAGTACCTAAGGCCATGTAGGTACTAGGTTGCCATGGTAGTAAATGGTCCATAAGTGTTAAGTGAGCTTTGACTGGCAAGCATAACTCCTTCCCTTCAGGCAATTATTTTCTATTACATTTCTATAAATCTGGAGATACCCTTTCATTTCTATATGTTGTATATTATTTATAAAATACTGGAGATAAAATGACAAAAATAAAATAGCTCTTGCCCTTAAGGAGCTTATATTCCATTGGAAAAGGATAAGTATATGGATAAGCAAATACATGGAAGAGAACTTCAAAAATGCTGTTGACTGATAAAAACTAAGTACAAAGCAATTTGATAGGGAAAGAACCCTAGCAACTGGGGCGGTGTGGGGTCAGGCTAATGGCTCTATGGAAAAGGAGTGATTTACCTACTCCTACCAAGGTCTTTCAAGTCTTAATGAATCATTTGTAAAACATTCATTTACAATGATTTTAACAGTCAAGAAATTCCCAGGGTGAAATCTTATCAACCAAGAATTTTTGGAATGTCACCCAAGTTTCCAACCCCAGTGTCAAGCTTGATTTCTCACTCTCTCACCTCGCATAACCATGTAGTTGTCAAGTCTCATTGTTTCTACCTTTACAACACCTCTTACATCTGTCTCCTTTTCTTTCACATAACCTCCCTGCCCCCTAGATGAGGCCTTTATCACAACTTGTCTGGAGCCTGGACTATTACAATAGCCTGCTGATCATTCCCCACCTCTCCCTAGTCTTTCCTCATACCAATCCCCCACATAGCTGCAAAAAATTATTTTCCTAAGCTCCAGACTGTCCATGTTGCTTTCGTTATCAGTAAACTCCAGTTATTTGTGATTAGCTTTAGGATCGAATATAAATTCCACCACTTGGCATGTGAAGCCCTTTCAATTGGCCCCAAACTATTTGTCTGTCCTTATTATACATTACTCCCCATATGTACTTTCTGGCACAACCAGATTGGTCTTCTCCCCTATCTTCATACAAAATACTCCATTTCCCACCTCCATGACTTCTTACTGTCTATGCCCCTACCAGGAATATCCTCCCTCCTCTATCCCCCTCATAGAATCTAAGGTTTTCTTTAAGTCTCACCTCAAGCATTACTTTTTACAAGAAACCTTTCCTGATTCTCCTTCCTCCTCCCCAGTTTCCAATGTTTTCTTTCTGAAAATGACCTTGTATTTATTTTATATGCCTTTATACTCACACTTTGTCTTCCTTGAGGGCAATGACTATGTGCTTTCACTTCTTTCTTTTTATTCCCAGCACATAGCACAGTGCCTAGAACATAATAGGTGCCAAATCAATCCTTGCTGATCGATCACAATGTTAGCATATGCTGAAATCTCATAATTTTTAAATGCCTTTTTTTGCTTTAACCTGTGATGAGCTAAGACTTGAACCCAGGCCCTGCAATGTCATAGCTGAATATTTTCCCTACTGTACCATCCCTCCCTCTTCCATGACTTTTACCTATTGTTTTCCATTTGAATTTTGCTCATGCTATCTAAAGCAAAAAAGTCCATGCAAGTAAGATCTGACTCTTGATAAAGTAGAAGGGGACTTGGAGAGTGGGGATGAAGGAAGACCAATGTTTTCCTTTGTGTTTTCTTCCTCTAGGGAAAGGAGTTCCATCTACTCCTTAAAATCAGGGCTATGATAAGATGCATCTCATTAATTCCCCCCAAGGCAAACAATAGCTTCTCTGAAGTCTGGAGTCTGAAAGATATCATTTAGTGTCTTGCCCAACAGGAAGGCACATTCCGCAGCATGTTACTCATGTCCTGCCGTGTTACCCTGAAGCCTGAATTGGCATTGACAATCTACATGTCTGCCCTGCAACACCATCTGGGGCTCAAAACCACAGATGGAAATGAAACTCTCTCCTTCACAGAGCATGAAGCTAAGGAATGAAAGTGAGCAGTGTTGTAAGTCATGATCCCTCCTGCAAGAATACTACACATCCAGGATTGTTACCTCCTCCATGAAATCATGAGCTTTGAAGTATCTGGATACCTGAGGACACAATGATTAATCACTGAAGACCACCCCACTCTGCTGAGCAGAGTGACAATCGATGGTAGTTGTTGAATTAATCACCTGATATACTATAGGTCTGGCTCAAAATACAAGTCTTAGAAAAAGAAAAAAAAATCTAAGATAAAATTTTTTAACAAAGGAAAAATTCCTCCCCCACCCAATGCAAAACAGGTACTAGAATATATGTTACTTTATTAGCAAAATATTACCCCCTTGGGGAAAGTCTTAGCTTATAAAATTATTACTTTTAGATGTCATTACAAATAATTCATTTAGACTTGGAAGATCTTGGTGGGAATAGGTATTGTTCCAGTTTTATAGATACAGAGGTTGTACTATTTAGAAATGAAGTGACATCTCCTACTTCTAAAAAAAAAAATAATGGATTTGCCTGGAAGGCAGGAATTTTTGCTTACCAGTTATACCTTGCAATAAATAATTCATGTTGCTTTCTTTGTATATAAAAGATCAGTCATATACAGCTGGTTATCTTTGTGATATGACCAGGAGGACCCTTCCCATTCCCCCAAAATATAACCCCTACTATCACTGTCTGAAATGATATTTGTTCCCTTGGCTTAACAAGTATTTTTATTGCCAGGGGTATTAGTTTCATTCCGGAATCACAGCATCTCAGAGTTGGAAAAGATTTTAGGGAAGAACCATCTAGTTTCATCCATATGAGAAAATGAGAATCCCTTTAAAACATAATTGACCAGTGGTTATCTAGCCTTTGTCTAGAGACCACTACTGAGGAAGAAGTCACTATTACCTAACTGTACTTTAAAATAACCATAATTGAAGCCCGTAAGAAGCACTGTGGAAGACCCTTTCCCCCAAGATGGCGTCAAAGGCAAAGAAGGAAGCAGTTGCCCCGCCCCCCCCAGACAGAAGCTAAGTTCAAGGCCTTTAAGGCCAAGAAGGCAGTGTTGAAGTGTGTTCCTAGCCACAAAAAGAAGATCCAAATGTTCCCCACCTTCCAGCGACCCAAGACACTAAGACTTTGATGGCAAATACCCTTGGAAAAGCGAGAGAAAGAAGCTTGATCACTATGCCATCATTAAGTTTCCCTTGGCCACTGAGTTTTCTATGCAGAAGATTGAAGACAATAACACCCTCATCTTCATTGGACATCAAGGCCAACAAGCACTAGATCAAACAGGTGGTAAAGAAGCTCTATGACATTGACGTGGCCGAGGTCAACAAACTGATTTGGCCTGAGGTAGAGAAGAAGGCCTATACCCTACTCGCTCCAGACTATGATGCTTGAGATGTTGCCAACAAAATTGGAATCATCTAAACTGTGTCTAGCTATCCCACTCCACCTACGATAAAAAGTTTTCCAGTAAAAAAAAATAAAATAACTATAATTGTTAGGAATTTATTTTTCTTATATGAGATTAACATTTTTCTCTTTGCAATTTCAATGACTCCTCCTGGTTTGGAGCTCAAGTGCCAACAAGAGAAGCATAATCCTATTCTAAGTTAGATACTTAAACATGGCAGTTGTGTCCCCTCTAAATTTGCTGTCTTTCCTTAAGAAGCTTAGACCAATCCATTAGGCTAAAGGAGCAGGGGAGATAATGTGAGTCCTGATCAATGTTCCAAAGATCCTATCTGGGGTCAAAAAGAGGTTATCAAGAGTTAGGTAATATTTATAAACTTCACATTGATATAGCACTTTAAGGTTTATGAAGCATTTTCTTCATCTAACAACATTAGATAGGTAGTACAACTATTATTATTCCCACTTTATAGATGAGGAAACTGAAGCCCAGAAAGGATATTGTGACTCATCCATGGTCTCATGGCTAATATGTGTCAGAGCTAGTATTCAAACATAGGTATTCTGACTCTAGCGCTCTTCCTTCTCTGTGCTTCTCATAGGAAGTGTTGCCCATAGTAGGTGTTTTAAAAAGTGTTGTTTAATTGAATGGATTTGACACATGATAGGATCATATATTTCTACTCTGGCTAGAAAATTCATAGTTCTTCTTCTTTAAATCTTTGAGTCAACATTGGGTGGGAATCTATGATAATTACAATCTGGCTGAACTAACTTCCTGTGTGACCATGGATAAAGCTAATATTCTGTAGTCCTCAATTTCCTCATCTGAGGAATAACAGGGTTGGATTAGATGATCCTTCAGGTCCCTCCCAGCTCTAACATTCTCTGGCTTCGTGATATCTGGTCTGATTATTACACAACATTAGTCTCTTTTTGGCTTCTGTTCTCCTGCATTTATCCCACAGTCACGCTTCACTCCGTAAAGCTGCATACCTTGTATGCTCCTAGAAGTATTCATTGCAGGCACCATTTGCAATGCTCCATATGGCAGCTGTAACATGTCTTCACTAGCCAGCCTCTGGACTAGAATGGTGGAATGACCAGTTGTTTATGACCTATTCCTGCCATTAAATTTTAGCGTCAAGCCTTATGTTATGCTTCTTTAATGCACTTATCATATAAAATCATGTTGCCTTTGTTCCAGGAAGCACTCACCAACTTCATATTAGAGGAGGGAGGGGAGGATATTTTTCTTTGGTGAATATATGTCACTTGGCTAGGGCTCCCAGCCTAGAAAGAAACTCAGTTTCTAAAGTAAAACTCAGTTCTAGAGTGCAGTTCACTACTATGCTTACCAGAGGCAGGAAAAGTAAAAAATATTTAATTGGAAGAGAAATGGAAATGTAAAATACTAGAAACATTTTCAGTATACAATCTTCAAGTAAGCAGTCATGAGCACTTATGTCTCCCACTAGCAATGAGCTTCTGATGACAGAGACTTTAGGGAGTCTCTCTCTCTCTCCCCTTCTCTCTTTCTCTCTTTCTATCTCTCTCTCCCCCTCCCTCTCCCAAGGACTGAACACAATGCCTTACATAGATTAAGTGTTTAATAATAGTTCGTTGAATTGAATTGGGTCCACTCCCCTACTTTTGAGGGGAAGTCATATGCTTGATTCTCCTATTAGCTCCATGAATCTAGCGTTTTCCAAGAAATCTGCCTTTTTCTATATTTTTTAAATCCCCTTTCTTTCATTAGGAGACTGGATCCTTGTAATGTAAACTTAGGGTCACTAGTGAGCCAACTTCCCAAGCCAGTGCTGTTTGAGGAATCTTCTCTCACTTGAAATTTAGATCCTGCTACCAGCCTTTTCCCTGGCACTCAAAGTAACAAATTACAAGTCAAGTACAGGACAGTTTTAATTCTAACTCACAGCTAATGCAGAAAATACATAAACGATTCACAGTAGCCAATGAACAATCAATACAATTCTTTCCCCTTTCCATTGAGTTTTACTGTCCTTAGGGCCCCAAAGTCCACTAGAATCATAGCACCACTCTGTGGATTCAGTTCCCCTTTGAAGGGAAATAAACTTGGAGTTACTATTAGGGCACCCCTCCTCCTTCCCCCTTACATTCTAGTGAGTCCATGTTACCCCAGAGATCCATACAAACATTTAGGCTTTATGGAATTACCCTGTGGTTTGGATTGACCTCAGAAGGAAAATGAACTTTCTGCTCCACTGTAAAATGAAGGGGCTTACTGTACTAGATGACCTCAAGCATCTCTTCAATTTTAAAATTTATTACTTAATCTTGAGATTGCTGGGCAGGCAAACAAACCCCTGACATTCCTGGTGAGTCCCTCCTTTTTTTTTTTAGCCCAGGATCCTAAAGTCCTACCTTCATGGAAAGAAAATGAACTTGGGATTTTTTGGGACTCAACTTCCCAATACCACGAAGTCCCAATTTTACCCAAATATTCATCTAGCCTTATGGTACTACCCTGAGTATGTAGACTCCCCTAGGAAAGGAAACCCCTGGAAATTCTAGACAGGCAACGAATGCCCTTCCTATTGAAATGACATTGTTTATAGACCTATAAGTTTTTTGACAACCATATGTGGTTTGGACTTCTCTCTTGGGATAATATGTGAGATTGTCCTCTCTCTCCAAGACGCTGGTGCCACCTAAGAAGTCCATTCACTTAGTTTTGGGGGGAGGTCATATGCTTGATCCTTTTTCTATTTTCCTGAAACGAGCATTTTCCAAAAAATCCTCATTTTTCTTTATTTTTATTTTTTTAATGTTCCAGAAGATTGGCTTCTTGTAATGTAAACTTAGGGTCACTAGTGAGCCAACCTCCCAGGCTAGTGCTGTTTGAGGAATTGTCTCTCACTGGAAATCTAGATCCTGCTACCACAAAATCTCCATTCCCCTCTCTAGGGGCAGAGCATGGTGTAGGGAAACCATGGGCTGCCATCTGCCAATACCCTCCCAAAGGTGGGGCTGGGAATTGGGGTCTGGAATGCTTTTCTAAGGCCTTGTGGGCAAGAAGACAGGCATGGTATGCCTCTGCCCCGAAGCAGTTGTTAATGGTTTCCTTTTCTCTTCCATCCTCATCTGCCAAAGGTCTGCTGTGCTATTCTCTGGTCTGTTCCCCAAAAAGGAGAAAAAAGGGAAAAGTCACAAAGAGGAAAAGATTCAAAGGCTCAAGGCTGCAATTGAAAATTTTCTTTTGTAAGTCAGCACTAAAAGGATTGATCTCCCACAATAAATTATACTTCAGAAGTCCAAGTCAACCAATTCAATTATTGAGCCTCTGTTCATATTGTTCATAGGAAGATACAGTCAAGTTAGTTAAGCAATATCTGCTCTCCTAACTACCTCTGTTGCCCTCCTGAAACAATCAACCTGCATTTACAATCTTAGTGCCTCATGGGAATGCAAAATCTTGGCCCACCTCATGGGAAATGTAGTTCCCAATCTAATAAATTGTTACACAACACATTGATAAATGTAGTGAAATGCCTATTACATTTGTTTATAATAGTTATCTGTGTGTCATTCATTCTCCCACAAAATCATAAGTTCTTTAGAAACAGGGATCATGTTTTGCTTAATCTTTCTGTTTTTCCGAGGGATTTGTACCGCATTGAAGTATTGCACTGCATTGAATTTAAATACGATGCATAGGTAAAGCCAATGAAATTTATCTGGTTAGTTAGATATGACTTTTGTGACAAAGTTTTACAGTTAGAAAGGAGGCTGGAAAGCTTGTATCTTGAAGATAGGTAACAGTTTTTCGTCAGTCTTTCACTACAGACTAAAATAACCCAAAATTTTTCTTAGTATTTCTACTGCCTAGTATGATGTCTGGAACACATAGTAGGTGCTTAATATATGCTTATTGACAGATCAATTAATTATAGCTCCTATCTTTTCAATTAGCTTCTTTGCTTTTTCTCTTCTTCCCAGATTTTCATGTATATTTATATTAAAAACCAAATTTGCCAGATTAATGAATGTGGTAATTACAAAAGGATCTTCTTTTCATAAAAGGATTCACTACAAGATTCTTTTAAGAGTGACCTCTGTAGCTCAAATATTCATTTGCTATGAGATTTAATGAATAGAAATTGGACTTACAAACAAGTTTTCAGGAACACAGTTGTGTAAAGTAAGGTATACCTGTATACTTTGTTGTTGTTGTTCAGTTATTTCAGTCCTGTCCAACTCCTTGTGACCCAATTTGGGGTTCTCCTGGCAAAGACATTGGAGTGGTTTTCCATTTCTTTCTCCAGTTCATTTTATTGATGAGGACACTGAGGCAAACAGGGTTAAGTGACTTGCCCACGGTCACACAGCTATTAAGTAACTAAGGCCAAATTTGAACTCAAGAGATAAGTCTTCCTCACTCTATCCACTGAGACACTAGTAAGGATCTAATCAATCCTGAGGATAGTTTTTGGTTCTTGAATGTCATATTTCTATGATAATTTTCAAATTACATCGATAGAATACTCCCTTATATTTATGTTGGTATTTACCAAGGGTAGGGAACCTGCGGCCTGGAGGTCACACGTGGCCTTGGGTTTGGCCTTTTGACTGAGACCAAGTTTTACCAAACAAATCCTTTTATTAAGGGGATTTATTCTGTGAAGTTTGGAATCAGTCAAAGGGCTGCACTTGAGGACCTAGAGAGCCACATGTGGCCTCGATGCAGGTTCCCCACCCCCGGTATAGATCATAAATCCTCCTTTCTTTCCTCCTTTTCCCGCCATGCTTCAATTATCTGGTCATTCCCTACCTAATATTGATGTACAGTAATTTAATCTACTGTTTTCCATGCATCAACATTAGCTGATTGCCTTCAATTCCTTGGGCCATCCTTTTGCTTCCTTCCAGAAGTGGATGTTAGGTTTACCTTTCCTTGTCTTCCCACTTCTTGACCTTGCTTTATGGATACATAACCTCTGTGAGCTCAATCCTCCCCTTTCCAAGTTGTAAAGGACAACATTTACAATATTTATAATTAATAATTATTCTATAGACACTATTGTCTTTTATTTGTTTCAAAGAATGTGAGTGACAGCTGGTGTCTCGGGAGGAGTACAGGATCTAGCATCAGAGAACCTGGGTTTGAGTCTCAGTTTTGCCACTGATGACCTGGGTAATTCTGGGCAATGAATGTACTTAACCTCTATGGTCTTCAATTTTCCTCATCAATGAAATAAGGGCATTGGACTAGGTGATCTCTAAGATCCCTTTCATCCTTAATGTTTGATCCTTTGAAAGTCACTAAATAACTTACTAATTAAAAAACTATTAATGGAAAATTATTCTTTATTTATGTCCCCTTCCCTATCTAGCTCTTCTACCTTCTTTCTTTCTGTCTTTCTTTCTTTCTTTCTTTCTTTCTTTCTTTCTTTCTTTCTTTCT
>NW_020954580.1:9224434-9248328 GCF_900497805.2 Vombatus ursinus | reverse complement strand
TCTTTCTTTCTTTCTTTCTTTCTTTCTTTCTTTCTTTCTTTCTTTCTTTCTTTCTTCTTTTTTTTTTGTAAACTGAATTAACAATCATATACATTTAGAGTTGTTTTATTTTGAGGAACTCAAAGAAAAGTCTAGCTTTGCCTAGCTAAGATAAAAGTAGAGATTACAGTTTTAGAGATGTTGACTAAGGGAATACTATGCAGACTGATTTGTCCAAGGTCTAATAATCATTTAGGAGCTAGTGATAGAACAGGACATAGGTCTTAGGATTCCCTATCCTATAAACTTAAGAAGGACTACGTAGTCAAACACATGTATGCAAAGTGAAAGATAGCCCATCATTCAGATGCTTTGTCATCATGATGCTAAATACCCTATAATTGGCTTCCTGTAGATAGGACAAAAACAGTCACTAATGAGAGAGTTTTATACATAGACAAGACCGGAGCTCCAGAAACCTCTAATCTGGTCTTAAATTGATGATTTACAACTATTTTACGATCTCTTTCACCTTTTTTTCCCAACAGAACATTGTTTCTTTTGAGAATCAAATTCATTTAGAAAAAAAAAGCCATTGTGTCTGGGCTTTCCTTAGGAGCCTTCTGTGATGGAAGGCAAAATCCATCTCCTTTTTTTGAACCCCACTGTCATACAGACTTTGATTTGAAAGTCTTGGAGCATATATTATAGCACAGTTCTCTCTAGCATGAGTTTGGATCCCTTGAATGTTTTTAAAAGCCTTTGGATTTGGAAAGGAAAAAAATCTGGGACTTTATTGATTAAAAAAATTAATCCTGTTTGATCTTTGATCTCTTGGGGGGGTGACTTTTCTAACAGCAAATTCCAATGGAATATGTCTTCTCTCATTTCTATTAAGTATGAGCTTTGCAAAATGGATTTTTGAAAAGACTTGTCTTTCTTTGAATGGACCTGACACCAAACAATGCCCCCCCCTCCCCAAGGACCAGGTGCACTATATTTTGAAGTGACTAGTTTCAGGAAAATTATCACAGGTTCCAAGAATCAGCAGCATCCCAGAACTGTGGTAGCCAGTCCATGGTAGCCAGTCAAAGTAATAGATTCCTAGAGGCTGATGGTAGCATGGTGTATTGGAAAGGAAATTGGAATTGCCCTTAGAGGACCTACAATTGAATCCTGGCTTTGGTATTTACTTCCTAGGTGGCAAGTCAGTTCTCTACTCTGAAACCTCATTTCTTCATCTGTAAAATTGAGGGGAGGGGAGTCAGTAGACTAGATAAAATCTATGGTCTCTAGTTTTAGTTAGATTCCAGAACTTCCCAGAACTAACTGTGGCTCTATTTATATATAGCATATAGTGTTTCCAGTTCCTTTCATTTCTTCTCTTCCTTTACCATCCACCTAAGTGTCCTATTACTAAAGTAACTCTTTCCTCACAATGACTCTGTAAGGTAGCTAGTACAAGTATTATTATGCCTATTTTTACAGAAGAGGTAACTGAAGTTCAAACAGTTAAATGGATTCCTCCAAGACCCTCTGTTTTGTGGTAGAGCCCAGATCCACCATGCTTTTCTGTATGGATAATTGCAACCACACTTTAACTGACTTCTCTAACTCTCTACCATCTCCCATTGGTGAGTTTTCCCTGGAACTTCCATTTTGAGGAAGGGCCCAGATCAGCTGTACTTTACTCTCTGAACTTTACCTCCATGTTTCTGCTGGCCTCTCTCTTCACTCTTGCAGACTCCTCTTGTTAGTGAATTCTTCCCAGAAACCTCTCTTTGAGGAAGGGCCCAGATCTACCACTGCTCACTCTCTGGACTTCACCATGGCTGGATCATCTCCAGTTGTCTGGATCTTTATCTGGCCACTGGACCCAGATGGCTCTGGAGGAGAAAGTGAGGCTGATGACTTTGCACAGCCCTCCCTCACTTAAATCCAATTCGCTTGCAAGTTACGGTATCATCTTCCTGATGTCGTGGTCCTCTTCCAGAATGAAAGGCAAACCGCAACTTCACCACCATATCTTTGGGTACCTTCTGTTCATACCCTTAAGTTTCCTTTTACACATTGTCTTCTCCCATTAGAATGTAAGTTCCTTGAGGCCAGGGAATTTCTTCTCTTTTCTTGTATTTGTATTCCCACCGTTTTGCGCATGTCCATTATAATAAGTGCTTAATAAAGGTCTGTTGGCTTGTTAAATTAAGATCACACCTTCTTTGTAGGAGCCAGGCAGAATGTTAGTCTAGGTCTCCTGACTCTAGGTCTCCCTGAGTTTACTTAGCCCATGGCAATAGTTCCAGCAACAGATTTTAAATTGCTAACTCAGTATTCTGGTCATGATACAGCACATTCTCATTTTTTCATTATAAAAGGGAAGATGGAAAAGTCCTGTCACATGAGATTTAAGTGTGGAAGAGATGTTATCATCATCTTCATCATTATTATTCTTACCCACTTGAATTTCTTAATCTCTGGATATTTCTTCGTGCCAAAATCTCAGTTCTTGAAAAATGACCAAAACAAATGTCTACATGGTTTTATGAGAAATTTAGAAAGACTAGCCCATGAGGGGAAATGAAGTAAATATGCCAAGAAATACACACCCTCTCATTTGTTTTAATTCTTGGAGTGAGCTAATGGGGGCTCCAGTTTCTGTCAAAAAGTAGCTTGCTGTATAGATTAAATTTGGTTTTTACCATGTCTATGAGGTGATTACACCTATGTGAAACCCAGAGTCCAGAGTAAGTACATTTGTAAACTGATAAACAGCAAATTCCTTGAGGCATTTATAATGATTCTGAATGTGTGTTCCAGTGATAGGATGACTTTCTGTTCACAGGACCCAGCTGCTCTCATACCACTTAGCTATGGAATGGAGTTGAGGGAGAAGGAAAGAGGGATGGTATTCAATGAACAACTTAAATTTACCGATGGGTCATGTACTCATCAATTTTTGAGTGAAGGAAAGAAAGAACAACTCACATTCTCTGGCCACCACTTATGTCTATCTTCTTGTAAATTTCTGCACAGATTTCACAGATGGTCAGGGTATTCAGGTGTTCAGGCATTTAGGCCCAAGTCACTGCTTCCAGTATTCTGCTAATGTCTCAGGTAGATTGGGAATGGGTTCCAAACAATGCTGAAACTATAAAGGCAGTTATGGCATAGTGGATGGAGCACAGGAATTAGAGTCACAAAAACTCAGATGCTTACTAGCTTGGTGACTGCAAGGCAAGTCATTAAAACTTTCTCTGCCTGAATTTCATCCTCTCTAAAATGGACATAATAATAGCACTCACTTCAGGATCAAATGAAATAACATATGTACTTTGCTCTGCAGAGCTCAAAGCACTGCATAAATGTTAGCTATTATTGCTCCAGGACTTTAAAGTTAAAAAATGGCTTTCTTATAACAATCTGAGGTAGGAAAGAGAGGTATTCCCATCTTCATTTTATGAGGAGGAAATTAAGACTCAGAAAAGGTGTCAAACAGGCAGCCCACAACACTCCAGAGTGGCCTGAACAGATTAAAATGCAATTGGGAAATATTTAACAAAATAAATAAAAATACAATAAAACACAGATAACATTACATTTTAAAACTAAGTCAATATGCACCCTGGAGGGATCCTTCTATATGGTTTTGTTGTTTTTCAGTTTTTTTAGTCATGTCTGACTCTTTGTGACCCCTTTTTAGCATTTGCTTGGCAAAGTCGCTGGAGCAGTTCTCCAGCTCATTTTGCAGATAAGGAAACTGAGGCAAACAGGGTTAAATGACTCGCCCAGGGTCACACTGCTAGGAAATGTCTGAGGCCAGATTTGAACTCAGGTCTTCCTGACTCCAAGCCCCCACCCCCAGTTTATCCACTGTATCACCTAGCTGCTTCCATATATGGTTTGGGGGGGGTCTCTATTTGTATTTGACACCACTGGTTTAGATGACTTAACCATGGTCACACGGATAGTCTATATCTGAATGGACTAAGATAGGACTTGAATCCAAGTCCATTCTCCTACTATAGTGGGTTTTCTACTATGCCACTCTGTTTTACTTTTAGAAGTTCAAAAGATTAAAACCAATATATAACATAATCAGGGGAGCTCCTACTTGGCTTTCCAGAGCTGATCATTAAATTTTCTACCTCAGAAATGGACAAATGCTACCACTTAGGGCTTAATTTATTGTTTTGTTGATTATCTAGAGTATAGAGACTGTAGACTTAAGAAGATGATGAAGAAAATGTTAATTATGTGGATTAAATTTAGAAGCATTTTGACATACACAGTCACCTCCCTTCCCTCCCCCCACTCCACACCCCAGCCAGTTGTTAAACATTTACCAGCACAGCACTGATCAATGCTTTGCTCAGATAATATTACTCAGTAGATCAAACACTGGAGGTTCATAGGACCATTGTATGTAGAACCAGTGTTTAACTTGCTGAGAAAAGATGGAGACAACTAATACTAAGACTATTTCACTTTTATACAGCACTTTACATTTTAAAAATGATTTATATACATGGTCTTGCATGATCCTCACAACAACCCTGTGAGGAAAGTGTTATTATTATTATTCACATTTTATAGTTAGGGAAACCAAGGTTCAGTGACCTGCCCAGGGTTCCAGGAATAATAAATAGTGAAGACAGGATTGGAACCCAGATTTTGTGGACTTCAGGTCCAGGCCACTATATCCTATACCAAACTGGCTCCCATTGTATACTTGGGGGCAGGTGGAAGAGTTCCAAAGAACAAAGTTAAAGCCTGGAAAGGTAAGCTGAATAATTTGTCTAAAGAATGAGAGGTCATCTATTCCAACATTCATTTACAGAAGAGGAAACTGTGACCCAAAGTGAATTGCCCCATGTCATACAGCTGGAGCCAGAATTTGAATCCAGGTCCTAGTGGACACCCTTTTATTATTCTTAGTCAATATGGAAGAGAAAACTAAAAAAAGAAAATACTTGGAAACAAACCCCAGATCTAAGAAAAGAATGAGTTCTGAATGGACTAGATTGATTCTGGTATAGATTTTTTAAAAAAAGATAATGGTAATTAATCTGCATCCAGATGCCCATATCTATCATTCTGGGACAAATGATGAGCATCTACATACTGTGGGTTTTCAGATTTATTGCTGGGAAGGACTAAAGAGATTATTTAAAGAGGTGAGGAAATTTAAATTTAAATAAATTAAAATCTTCATTTAAAGAGATGGGGAAAGTTACTAAGCTGTGCATATTTTTTGACCCAGTGATACTACTACTAGAAAAATACTCCAAAGAAAGAAGAAAGAATAAAAGAAGCTGCATACATGAAAACATTTCTAACAGTACTTTTTGTAGTGAAAAGAACTAAAAACCAATGAAGTTCTCATCAACTGGGGAATGGTTGAAAGTATGTGAAAGTAGGGGCATACCTTAAGAAATGACAAAAGGTTTGGTTTTAGAGAAACATATGAAAACTTGAATGAACTGATGCAGGGTGAAGTGAGCAGAACCAGAATAGTTTATTGCAAAGACACGATTTGAAAGACTTCAGAACTCTGATCAATGCATGGCCCTACACAATTCTAGAGGACCTATGATGATACCCACCTTCTGACAGAGGGAATGGACTCAAAATATAGAATGAGACATTCATTTTGGGTTGTGGTCAATGTGGGAATTTGTTTTACTCACCTATGTATATCAGTTAAGAGGGTTTTGTTTTTCTTTTTATCTTTTTTTTTCTCCCTAATTGTGGGAGAAGAGAAAGGAGAGAGGGGAAATAAATGCTTATTATTTGGGAAAAATAGATCAGAAAATGGAGGCCCACAGAAAGGAAGCTGTTTATTTGTCCAAGGCTAAATACAAGTAGAGAAGGAAGGGTGAGGGAAACTGGAGCAAGGCTTGAGAGAGAAGGAAGGGATCAGGATAAGGGCATAGATCTGGGTTAAGATATACATGAAGAGAAGAGATAAGCAGGGCAAGAAATGGGTCAAAAGTCAGGTAGGCAGATAGGAGTTAGGACACAAATACCAATGAGAAGGAGAACCAAAGTGAAGTGGCAAAGGAGGGCATCTTGGCTCTAAATATTAGAGCATCGAATCTAAAATCAGGAAGACCTGAGTTCAAATCTGGCCTGAGACACTTACTAGCTGTGTGACTCGGGGCTTAACACAATGCCTAGCACTTAATCAATGTTTATTGAATTTACCCTGGGTAAGTCACTTAACTTACATTTGCCTCAGTTTCCTCATCTGTAAAAGGAGGATAATAATAGTACCTAACTCCCAGGGTTGTTGTGAGGAGCAAAAGAGATAATATTTGTAAAGCACTTTGCATGGTACCTGGCACATAGTAGGTGCTATATAGATGTCAATATTGTTGTTGCTGTTATTATTATTAATGTAATTATTATTATAGTCTAGCCATGGGCTTTTATTCAAATTCTTTCAAACTTGATAAGAACACAGTTCCTTCCACACCCTCATGAGGTTTTGGAGTTGGACTTTAGCAGAGAATTAGCCAATTATTATATAACCAATAATTGATAAATTATTAAAGCTTTACACAGTCTACATGTAGATGCTTGATTTTTCTTGAGACTTTGTTTCATTGTTTGGGGCTTTCATTGAGAAACACTGCTGATGGGCAACCTTGTTTCTTTTCTTGCTTCTATCAAGAGTTCCATCCCAATGATTTTGAAGATATCTTCATGAGTCAAAGAAGAGATAGCCCTACTATGGAGGTGGTAAGAGATTTAAAAATACGTCCTAATTCCAGTTATGTCAGTTTCACTCAATCAACAAACAATCATTTATTGAGTTCCTCTTATGTGCCAAGCACTGTGCTGCACCCTGGGGACACAAGCCCAAAGAATAAAATAATCCCTACTCAAAAGAAGCTTACGTTTGAATAGGAGTCACAACAGGGTCAAATACAAATATGTACAGCATAAATGTATGAGCAGAATGTAACTGGAACATTGCCATATATATTTGAGGCTCTCTGCAGCCCTCACTCCCACTCCTTGAGCCAAGAGGAATTCCTCCCTCCTTAAATCTCTCATCTCTCTGTTTCACTTCTCCTGGATAATTAATCATGTAGTAATTTGTTTTATGATTATTTAGCTACATCTTATTCCCCAGACCAGACTGTAAGTTCCTTGATTTTCATCTTTATATTCTAATGCTCATTATAGTGTTTTGATCAAAGTAAGTGCTTAATAAATATTTGATGAATTAAATTGAATCCTAAACATCACATCAGATTATTGACAACCTGATTGGTTGCTGGGTAGTAGACTGGGAACACTGTCAAGAACAAGCAGGTCAGTCACATGATTGCTGACTTACCCTTGCTCTAGAGATCTGGGTAGATGAATCAAAATTTTCACTTTCTTCTTAAATTTCTATTGCAGTATTTTCAGAGTAAGAAAAGTAATTGACAATTAATGTGGATGCATTTTAACTGTGTTATATTCTTAAAATTCAAATGTTTTCTTTGAGTCTAAAAGGAGATGGGGGAAATGATGGGAAAAACACGTCAATTATGTTGTCAGGTCCATCAGTCATTTAACTGTAGTATCACCTTGCTGATGTGTTATTGCGGAAAACATATGGAGAGACAGGCTGAATTGCTTCTCCAAGAAATAGTGTATGAATTTTAAAAAGTGTCCTTCTCCTCCAGCATTCAGGATCTAATAACCAGAACCTCTACAAGGTGGGTCTAAACAGCATGAACTCTAATGGCCTGGTCAGGTTTACATGGACCATGCATATGGGGAAGGCTGGAGTAAGTGTGGCAAACAAGGCAATTATGATTTTTATAATTAACTAGAAATTAACTGTCAAAGCAGGTGGCTACTCCAGTTAATTCAAAGATTGGTCACTGCTAAGGCTGGGTCCAGAGAACCCTTTGTCACATCTATACTGTCTCCTATGGTAGAAAGACCACTGGTCTGGAAGTCAGGAGACTTGAGTTCGAGTCTTGGCTCTGCTTCTAACTTTCTGTGAGAACTTGGACAATTCCCTTATCCTGTCTGGGCCACAGTTTCCTCACACATATGTAACCTATAATTCATATAGCCACTAAAAAGCAATAGTTTTGGACTTGCAAAGACCCAGGTTCAATTGTGGAAGCTTCTTCATAATTAATGTTCTCTCCAGCTCAGATTTGTCCCTACCTATAAGTCATTCTGAGAACAGTGAAATTCAGTTCACTTTTAGCTTTCTTATAGGTGTCTAGTTCTTTTGTAAGCAACTGAAATTACAAAGATATTAACATAGTAAAAATTTATCATACATAATGAAGAATATAGAAAAGACATGTCCTTAAGGCCATAGACAATCAAGAAAACTTTTTTCTCTGGTGGCCCCCATCTCTCCCAGGGTCCTATAGTATCATTTGGATTCTCAGTATTATAGGGGTTTATTATCCTCCATGTTGGAAAAAGGAGTTTAGGTTGTGAGGGAATCAAGAAATCTACTCCTCTGGCAAGCTCTTCCTTCCCCAGGGACACCTTCAGTCATTCCAGCCTTATATTGCCATTCTAGGACTGAGGTTTCACTAAAGAGGGAAAGAACTCAGATTTGTTAGGAAGTCAACTCCCCTCCCTGTCCTCACACAGTCCATATGACTCACAGTACCAACAAAACATATGATCCAGGTTGATATTTCCACATTGTGCCTCTATGTCTCTGGTTCTTCTTTGGTTCTGGCCCCTCCTCTGGTTTTCAGATCTGTGTTTCACTGTTGTGCTGACCTCTCTTCTACCTTTGTAGCTCTACTTCTACTTCTTCTAGGTATGAGGAAAGTTGGTCTTCCTTTCTGGGCCATTGTGCAGTTGGAAAAGACTTTCTTACTCATGTCAGTCAATCAATCAATAAACATTTATTAAGTGTCTGCTATGTGCCAGGCACTGTGCTAAGCACTAGGGATACAAATAGGGGCAAAAGACAATCCCTGCCTTTAAGGAGCTTATAATATAATGGGGGAGACAACATGTGTGCATATATATGTGAATATATATATATATATACATATATATATATATATAAAGCTATACACACGATAAATAGGAATAAATAACAGAGGGAAGGCATTGGAATTATGGGGGTTGGGGAGTCTTCCTGTAGAAGGTAAGATTTAAGTTGAGACTTAAAAGAAGCCAGGGTCAGTAGTTGGAGAGGAGGGAGAATTAAATGATTGAATGTTAATCACCTCTTCCCCATCCCAACAAATACAGAGGGAAAGAGAGAGAGAGAGAGAAAGAGAGAGAGAATTATCACCTTCTTTGAGGATAAGGAAAAATAATCATTTGTACTCCTTTCCATTAATTAAACTTCCTGAATCTGTCATCCACCTAGTTGCTAGGTGACATCAACCAAACAACAAGCATTTATTAATCACCTACTATTCCAGGAAGTATGAATTTTCTGAGACTCAGGGAATTGTGAAGAAAGTACTAAAAATACTGGGGGTGGAGGAGCTAGGCTGATGTCAGCTACTGGCCATTCTGCTGCATTGCCAAAGGCTCATATTCCTATTATATATAAAATGAGAGGGTTGGTTTAGATGATTTCTGATGTGCCTTCCAGCTCTGAAATTCTGGAATATTGGATGTCTGAACACTGATCCCAAATCCAGGGGAACTGGAAGGCCTCACAGAGGAATTTGATTACCCTGGGAAAGCCACCCCTTACCAAAGCAAGTATGCCCTTGAAGGAAGTCCAAACAAAGAGCTAGGGTTATATACCAACTCCAACAGCAAGTGGTCTGGAGTGAAAGAGGAATTCTATCTCTGACTCTGGAGAGTCAGATTGGAGGTAAAGCATAGTAGATAGGAAGCTGGTCTTGTGGTCAGGTTCAAATAGGTTCAAATCTCACTTCAGACAATTACTAGCTGAGTAAATCCAAGAAAGTCGCTTAATCTTTCTTAATTTATTAATTTTTTCTTAATCTTGGTTTCCTCATCTGTAATAAGAGGAGACTGGATTCACTGGATTTCTAAGTTTCCTTCCAGCTTTGAGTCTGATTCTATGATCCTTTTAGGCCCACATAGATTTCATCTCAGGGGTGGAGTTGATTAGATAGACCCATGCTAATGATATTAAAAAGAACACAAAGACTTAGAATCAGAAGACATAGGTTTGAAAGCTTTTAAAGTTTCTCCTGGGACTTCATTCATTCACAAGCATCTATTAAGTGCCTATTGCATGCCAAACAATACAGTTGTTATGCACTAGAGATACAAAATTAAAAAACAAAACCAAAACAAACCAAAACAAAATAATTCCTGGGCTAAAAGAATTGTTATTCTTGTTTTTTATTTTTTTGGGGGGGGAGGGGAGGGGAGAGATAATGCACAAAGAAAAATAAATACAATATATTCAGACTAATAAATAACTGGACTCAGGAAGAAAATGCTAACAACTAGGTTTCAGGAAAGCTTCATGTAGGACGTGGTACTGGGGCTGAGCCTTGAAGGAAGCTGCAGCTTCTGTAAATTAGAGGTGAGGCGTGAGGCATTCCAGGCATGGGATAGTGTCTGCATGAAGGGAAATGGAATATTGTGTAGAGGAAACAATACGCGGGTCAGTTGGTTGCAACATAGAATGTAGGAAAACGAATAATGGGAAGTTAACCTGGAAAAGGTAGGCAAAAGTCAGATTATAAAGGATTTAAAGTGCCAGACTGTGGAGTTTATATTTATCCTAGAGGTAAGAACAAGACAATGGAGCATCTTAAGCAGAGTAGTCACATGATCAATCCTATGCTTTAGAAATATCAATTTGGCAGTTGTGTGGACATAAATTAGAAAGATGAAGAGATTGGAAGCAGGAAGAGATGATTGCAATAGTACAAGTGATAGATAATGAGGGCATAAATTAGGGTGGTGGTTTTGTGATTGGAGAAAAGGGGTTAAATGAATGAAAAAGGCTATGCAGTTAGATGAGGCAAGACTTTGGAAGTGATTGGATATGTAGGGTGAGGGTGTGACCTTGGACAAGTCACTTAGCGCTCCTGGGTCTCAATTGCTTTATTTTTGGAAGTGTATTTATATAAAATGAAGGTATTGATCTATATTAGTAGTTCATATTTAGTAGTTTGAAAATTTCTTGGAGATTCACAACAATGGTTCAAGATATTCATGCTAAAAATTCTTTAATGCACTTTAAGTCATAAATAATTGTCCACTTATGTCAGAAATATATTTTCCCTCAGTGACAGCAAGCACGTGCATGTTTGAAGCATTATGGGTTTGTTTTCTCAGCAATTCGAAACTATCATGGACATTATTTTGGTGTTTATGCAGCATTTAGATCAAACTCTAACCAGTTTTGACTAAGTGCAATGTGTTCTTACTGTTTTTCAACGTGCCATCAAATTGTTTCCAAATAGACAGAAGTATTTCACAGTTAACTGGAAACTGATCCCCCAAAGATGATCAGATTCATGCACATATCTTCATTTGTGTTTTGTACACTATACCTGAGGAGTTCCCTCGTTTCCCTCTGTTACCCTCTACTTGGACCACATCAAATGTATAATCACATCACTAAGATGTTAGCAATATTTGCATTCTTACAGTGTAAATATTAGGCTGTTCATAAACCACAATACCTGGGCCTGAATATTACAAGTCATCTTGAAACCATCATAGACCACCACAAACTTTCTATAGAAACAAATATCATATTCCCTCTTATTGCAGTTTAAAGATTGTTTTTTTGATTTAAATTTATACTTCATTTATGTTGCTATTCTTTTATTTGGTGGATTTTCAAATGAACTGGTTGGCAACACTGGTGAGGTGTTAGTAGAGTTTCTGTGAGGGTATAGTTGATATGCCAGTGGTAGAAGAGAAGAGAATTATGTCTGAAGAGATTCTTTCCCTACAAAGATTAGATCATATGTAACATCGTTAAAAAATCAAGCAATATATACAATTGCACTTTAAGCACATTTATTATTTAATATAGCATTGTTAGCTAGTAGAAAAGTGAATATTTTATATCATAATTGGCTATTCATTTTCACTGGTTGCTTAGGTGGCTTACTAGTTAATACTTTGCTTCTGAAAACAGGCTGAAAGGATGAGACAGCTTACCAATTGTCTGATTAATGGGGTATCTGGAAAATTCAGATAATATCACTGCTTCAGCACAAAAATTATAGATGATTGGTGCTTTAACAAAGAGATGCCACCATCATCCATTTTCTCCTTCATCTAAAAAATTTTGGGGGCATTTTAAAAAAATGGGTCCATGTAGTCATGTGTTGGGAAAATTATTATTGTCCCCCAAAGGGGCAGAGTAAGTGTTGTAGTAGATTGAGAGCTGGCCCCCAAGTTAGGAAGACCTGGGTTCTAATTGTATCTCTGACGAATTCTGGCTATGTAACCTTCAGCAAATCATTTAACTTCTCAGTGTTCCAGGCATCTCTCTAAGACAATAAATTACAGAGATGTGTTGGTAAAGGCAGTTTCAACATTTTACTTCTTTTTGCCTTCTTAGTATAATGATCTACCGAGCTCCCTATAAACTCAATTCTCTCAACTGGAAGCGTTAAACATTTTTTGACATCTTTGGGTCCACCCTAGACTGTAGGGCAATCTGGCCTCTAGACAACAGAAATATAATGATCCTTGTATTTGTTACTCCTTGGCTTATCATTATGTCAGTCTTGGTGCCGAACCTTAATTCTAGCACCTACACATCTAATTTTGTTCCTTATAATCAAACCTCGTGTACTTTCCTTAATATTTGCATTGTTGTCTCCATAATTGCTCTACCCCAATTCTATCATGTTGCTCCAACAATGACCCCCAGTTTCTTTGAGACCAGTGTCTTGACTCGTTTGTTGAAGATCCTCTTGAGAACCAGTCCTGCCCCACTCAGATCCAGTCACTGTGGTTGGTTGTCACCTCCTTCCAGATCTCTTTGATGCTGACTACTTGTCTTCTTCGCTGTCTACCTACCGTCCAATATCTACGTCCTCTGATTCCAGCTACATATGTCCTATCTTGGTGCTAGACTCCTTTTGCTGGACCTCCAAACTGCCAAATGAACAATTTTTTGTCTGCTATTGAGACTCGAATCCAATACCTGGTTAAATCTGGTTGGTCTCTGGGTCTTACTTGTCCTTAGTTTGATCCATCTTATAACTGACCAGATTTCAGTTCATATGGACTTAGACCTGAAAGATACCTTAAAGCACCGCTTCTTAAACTGTGGGTCAAGACCCCATGCGGGGTCTCGAAAAATTTGGCAACTGTAAATGGTTTCTAAACACGCAATGACCAAAAATTAATTAAAAATCAAACACGAAATGGATCTGAGGCGTTTCTGGTGGTTCTTGCACTTGTTGCTCTGTGCAACTTCACTGCAGCCTTGGTTCTGAACACAAAGCATGCGCACTTTGCACCGCGCATGCCTTCAGGCCACACAACACCAATGAACGGTGTCAAAAGGCAAAAAGGGGTCACAAGTGGAAAAAGTTTTAAGAAGCCCTGCCTTAGAGAACATTTAGTTGAACCTCCTTAACTTTACGGATGAGGATGCTGAAACCCAAAGAGGTTAAAGGCTTTGTCCAATGTCACACAGTGACAGAACTGAGTGGCAGAACTGAGATTTGAACACAGGTTCTTTGTCTTCAAACCCAGTCTTCTTTCTGACTAATTTTTTTAAAATGAGAGAACTGGGTTAAAAGATCCTCACTTCTTTTCCAGCTCCAAAATTCCATTCTAAATTCATTGAAGAATTAAACCTGCCTCAGACAAACAAGTTCTATTATGGTAATTCTATTTTATTTACAACTCAGAGACTCTATTTACCTTTTCTACTATGCACTAACCATGTTAGAAATGACATACAGAGTGAACTTCAGTTAATCAAATTTCATTAGTTGAACAAATTTTAAATCACCCAAATTTGAGCATTTCATGGAAACTTCCATTTAGCTTGTTGGAAGAGGATGGTAACAGTGAGGTGTGATAAATGATACACTATCCCAGAAAGTGAAATTTTAGAATATTTTTTTCCATAAGCTTGGAAGAGTAGAAATTATGCACTTTTTGAAGTCTAGTTCACGTCCTGTCTTCATTTTATAATTAAATTCCCAAATTTACTTTGGGAAAAAAATTAGTTTGAGTAAAGGTAGTTAGGGGAGGGGACTGTGGGATTTGGTGAATTTTTTTTCTTAAAAAAAATTCAGAGATTCAGAATTTCTCACCCTGTCTCAATTTTGTTCTACGTTTTACCACATTACTGCTAGCCAACCACAAAGGTAGAGTCTCTCGTCTGGAGGTGTCTGATGCACCCATCTGTCTGTCTACTCCTTCAAAGATACAATCACTCTTTCACTTGCTTTCATAACTTATTCCACCTCAATCCACCTTTCCTTCATGGCTAATTTTATAGTTGCCTTTACCTCTATGTAAATGAATCCCTCTTTAAGTTTATAAAAGATTCCACTGAGATCACTATGATCTTGGATCTTTATGACCCTGGACAAGTCATATAACTATTTTCAGAGCCCCAGGTAACTGGCTAAGATGCTAAGTTACATGGAAGCTTCTGATCTGTATCAGTGAAAGGAGATTCCATACCAGGAGTTCCCCAAACATTAGAAATCATGAATCTAGAACAATAACAACAAATGTAGGAGAGGGGAATTTCAGATTACTGTTGTGATTGATGAATAACACTAGTGAGGCATTTCCATCATTAATGGTGACAAGTCTTTTTTAATTTTCATAAAACACTAGAATTGAGATTATCCAACTACTTTACTTTAAGGATAGGGAAGTTGAATCCCAGAAAAGTGAAGAAAGTGGGTCAAGTTTGCAGAGTGGCAGGATAGGAACTAGAACCCAGGTCCCAAGGCTCCCAGTTCAAATGCTTCTTCCACTTGGCCGCACTGTTTTGATGCAGGTTTCCTAGGTAGGTACATAGCATGATAAAGGGTCAGCTAGGTAACACAGTGCATAGAGTGCCAGGATCTGGAGTCAGAAAAACTCATCTTACTGAGTTCTAATTTGGCCTCAGACACTTACTAGCTGTGTGACCCTGGGCAAGTCACTTAACCATGTTTGCCTCAGTTTCCTCATCTGTAAAATGAGCTAGAGAAGGAGATGGCAAACCACTCCAGCATCTTTGCAAAGAAAACCCCAAATGGGGTCATGAAGAGTCAGACACAATTGAAAAATGACAGAAAAGCATGATAAAAAGAATACTTGACCATCTGCAGAATTTACTCCATCCAGTGATTCCTCCTAATAAGTTGGAATTTCTAATTGGAATAGAATAAGCTGTTTCCAAATCTAGAAAAGGGAAATATAAATTCCAAATGAGAGAGCATCAACATTGCCTTTGAGGCACCAAACTTCCTAGCAAATTTATTATTGTATCATCAATCCCAATCAAACATCACAGGACTCAGAATTCTGCTTTGCTATTCAGGGTTGCCCCCTAGATCTCAAGAAAGCTCTGGAATCTCTGGGGCCTCCAAGGTTTCCTTGCGAAGTTAGGTTATCATCACCAGAGTAGAACTTCAGAGCTTACCAGAGTCCTAGAGTGGGAGTGGGTGGGGGGGGGGGGAGAGAGAGAGAGAGAGAGAGAAAGTCAATTTGGGTCTAAACTTCTATTTAGGGTATGATGTGGACGTCTCCCTTGGCCTTGCCTGAAATCTTGGAGGTTCAGATTCTCCAAGTTTGTCTACGTGGCATTATAACCATATATCTAAAGTGAAAGTATTCTTTAAGTATGTGAAAGCCAGAATCAAGCCAATTTAAGTAAGTAAGCACTTATTAAGAACCTACAACATGCCAGGTACTCTCCTAACTGATGAAGATACAAAGAAAGTAAAAAATAATTCCTTTCCTTAAGGAGCTCACAGTCTAATGCGAGAAACAATGTGAAAATAACTATGCAGAAAGAGGATAGATTGAAAGTAATCTCAGAGGGAAAGCATTAGCATAAAGGGAGACAAGAAATGACTTTTTGCAAAAAGTGGGAGACTTGAAGGAAGAGTAGGTTCCCCCCTGTCCCAGCCTACTTGGGATCTCAAAGTAAACCTGGAAATGACTTAGAGATCTCCAAACCTACACAGAACTTCAAAGGCAGATACCAAAGACACACAGTGGCCTAGTTAAGGCTATTGAGAATCTAACTGGCCCATGGCTACTTGGACATACAACCATTTGACCATGTGTATAAAGGCTCTGAGCGTGGAGAGGTCATATTTTGGTAATATATCATATGCCTACTTTATTCTAGTTGAAAAAAAATTCCTCAGGAGCAGAGAAATTTTTATCTTTTTCTCCCCAATCCCTAGCACAGTGCCTGGCACATAGTAGGTGCTTAATAAATCCTTATCCAAATGAATTAAATTTCCCGTGGTTGGCACCTTCAATAGAGATTGTCCCTCTTACACTGCACACAAGATTTAATTTTGGATATCTTTCATGGACTTTCCATGCAATATTGTGCTTTGTAGCTATTTGTATTCTACCAGATTATAAGCTCATAGGAGGAAGAGATCATATTTTATTTAAACCTTGGAGGTCTCCTCAGTTTCTTGAGCAAAGATCTGTAAACCGTACACATCGAATAGATGTGTATCTTGTATTCTGTGACCAGTCATTGATGGACAGAAATTCCCCAGTGTTTATTTACCTGAGCTCCTAGAGAACTCAGACTTTCTCATTTCCTAAAGGAAAAAAGGAGAGGGAGACGCGAAGGGGAAGAAGTCTTATAATTGGTGACTGCATCTCATGGTGTATGAAAGGATGGAAGATGGACTGGGAGGAGGCAAAAGTCACACTATCACACTTTGCTACTACTGCCTCCTCCCTGACTGTGAGCAAACTGGCATGAGGGAAAGAATGCAGAGATGTTAATGCAAAGATGATGATTTTGTCAAGAGGAAACTTTGCAGAACAGGGGCAGAAGGAATATGGTTATTCCTGTTGCTGAGTACAAAACTGGTCACTTGTTACTTTCCCGCCCCTTGTTTTACCCTCACTCTTGCTGTCTCCTGAGGGAACCTATATCTCCAAGCCTTGTTTTTTAAGAATTTGTTTGGCTTTCTGTTTCACTATTGTTTTATGACTAGTTTCTCTCAGATAACATGGTTGTTCATAGTGTTGTTGATTCATGTGTACATCCTTTAGATAAATGCAGCCAAAATAAAACACACAGTGTATGTTAAAGTATACAGGACAGAAAAATAGATTTTGTACTGTGATATCTATATCTCTAAATATCTATTTCTGCAGATACGAGAGAGAGATAGAAAGAAGAGGAGAAAAAGAGGCAGAAAAAGAGAAAGACAGAGACAAAGAGACAGGGAGAGACACACAGAGAGACCGATTTGCCATTGAGTCACTGGGACCTTCCTAAATGGGGGCTCGAGATGAATAAAAGATGTTTTATTGATTTGTACTTTATAACCTCCCAAAAAATAAAGAACAAGTGAATTCAGACCCATACCTGGTAAGCAGTCCTGGTGGGGTAAGGTTTGTAAGTGAGACTTTCTGAGGGAGTTGTCTTAGCTACTTCCTCTTCCTATTGTTTTTTTTCTCAACAGGTTAAAAGGGAAAGCATTTCCTACAGGGGAAGAGTTATAGACAGTGACTAGACAGAAAGTGACACCTGAAGGGACAAGGTTATGGTCTTGCCCACAAAAGGGTGGGGGCTAGCCGAACTCTATAAGCACCTACCATTGCTAAAATTAAAACATACTTTTTTTTTTAAAAGCAAAACATGAATAACAAGATTTCAGGGTTTTCTGTGATGTTGAATTTCTTCCATATCCACAACTCAACAAATATTTATTGAATACAGGGCTTTGCCTATGGTAGGAGCTGAATAAATGTTTGCAGAACGGAGTTGCACTAAGCCTCTATGTTGTATAAGACATTGTAGCTAAGTGCTATAAAGGAAACAAAATGGCACAGTCCCTGTGTGTAAGTAGTTTACACTGAGAGTGAAGTAAAATGTAACACATACACAGATAAGTATATTTTTATTTTTAATTTGTTTTTTGGCTGGGCAATGGGGTTAAGTGACTTGCCCAGGGTCACACAGCTAGTAATTGTTATGTTTCTGAAGCCAGATTTGAACTTAGGTCCTCCTGAATCCAGGGCCAGTGCTCTATCCACTGTACCACCTAGCTGCCCCCAGATAAGTATAAAACAAGGTAGTGTATGATGGGGACAAAGAAGAGATTCAGAGAAAGTACTCTAGGAAAATTTAAAGAGGGAAAACACTTTCACTTGGGAATCAGGAAAGGCTTCACATAGGAGGTGGCCACTGAGCTGTGAAGGAAGAGGATTCTGAAAAGTAGATATGAGGAGGTAGACATTCTGGGCATGGAAAATGGCCTGCAGAGCCATGATGAGTTCATCTTGTAGTCCAATTTGACTGGGTCACCAACATAGGTGTATGATGGGAACAATATGAAATGAAACTGAGGGGAAGGTGAAAGGTCTTGAACACCAAGAAATTCATATTTTTCCTCCAGTTAATTGTAAACCATTGAACATAGTTTTGAGAAGAGAAATGACATAGATCACTGCATTAGGAAGATTATTTTGATGGTTATGTGAAGAATGGAATGGAGAAGGGAGAGTCTAGAGGTCAGGAGGCCAGTTTGGATGTTATTACAATTGTTCAAATTATGATTCTCTCAATTTAGGACAATGGAGGTATAAATGGAGACAAAGGGATGAATGGGGTGGATGTTGTGGAGGTAGAATCAATAAGACTTGGAAACTGAATGGAAATGGTGATGAAGAGGAAAGAGTCAAGAATTCCTTCAAGATTTCAGGGCTTGGATGAATGGGAAGACCAGCCAAAGAAGGGACAAGTTTAATGGTGAAGATGATGAATTACTTTTTGGTCATATTGATTTCCAGATGGAGAAATCCAGCTGAAAGTTGGAGAGGTGGTACTGCAAAGAAGAGTCCATTACCATGTAGGAAATGATCATTAAATGAAAAATGAGATTTAAATCAATGATCTGCTGTAAGAAGCTTGTTTCAATTGGCAAAGTGCTTTGGAAAGGTCACCGAGTTGGTAAGTGGGAATCTTGACCTTGAACCCAGGTCTTTTGGCTAAGAGTTTATCAATCAATCAATCAATCAGTCAACAAGTATTTATTTAAAGTCTCATATGTGTCAGGTAAAGTGCTAGGTACTGGTATACAAGTGCAAAGAATGAGACAACATCTCATAATGAGCTTCTAATTGAGGAACACAATAATATGCTTCTAATGGGGAACACAATAAATCCATATGCATATACATATACACATACATGTATATATACACATACATATATGCTTATTGTTAATATAATAATAATTGTAATTCACAGCAATATTACATGCATGGATTTACTGCCTCCCCCACTAGAACAGAAAGTCAATGTGAGTAGAAGCACATAGTGTGTGTGTATAGACCCCCACATAAGTATATATATATATGCATATGTGTATATATGTACATACATATATAATATAAAATATATTTTTAAAATGAATAAAAATAGTTGAATACAAGTAATTTAGGAGAAAGGGTACTAACAACTGGGTGGATCAAAAAAGGCTTTATATAGATGAGTCTAGAACTCTTTCTACTATGCCATGCTGCAAACATTTGTGATCCTCTGTCATTTATTTTACATGTTTTCAAAAAGGATAACTATCCATATGATATTTTTTATTATATAAATATAGGCAATTCACATGAAGACTATACTTATAAATATTATAAAGAATCATATTATTTATATTATATTATGAACCAGGTGAAAATAACTATATAATAAATATGTTAAATATATATAAATAATGGGCAAATACATAAATGTAAATAAATATGTACTAAATAAATGTATACATGTAAAGAACAGGTATTTATATAATATGTTTCCCAGAAGTTCTTGTTTTTACATTTATGTAAGCTGGAGCTGTCAATGGAAGGGCATAAGGAAGTAGGAAGATGTTCAACACCAGAGCCATGCAGGTTAGATACAGGGCAAACAGGGTGGAATAAAGAGCAATTTGAGATGGATGACAATAGGTCAGCTTCCTGACAGCCCTGCTGCTGGATGACCCACTGAGAAGGGAAAGAAAGCTACTTTCCATTCCTTGGAGTTGCTGTGCTAATCTTTCCTTGATCTTGGAGCAAGCCTGAGGGAAACTGGGGAACAGTACTGTGAAAGGGCAGGTCTTTTAGCCCTTCCCCCTGCCATCCCCCAGTGAGGGGTGAATAGAGTCCTTTGTGGTGTGTGTGCATGTGCATTTTTTTCCAGTAATGAATTATCATTACACAAACATGGCTTCCCACCCAGCCGCCCACCTGCTGGCTTGGTGACTGAGAAGAGGTCACCTCACTGGTCATATTTCCACAGGCAAAATTTAAGCAGAGCATTTAGGAAATATCTGGCGAACCTGATTATTGCGGACAGTCCACAATAGGGTTTCTGGAGCACTCCCCCCCCCACCCCATTTACCTAGATAATTATCTACTTTTCCTGGCATTTGCTGGTATAGACTTGTCCCAGCACCAGATGGCTTGAAAATCCCCGAGTTCACACATAACACGGTGTTCTCACAACATAAGATTATTAAAGTGGCCTTTCCTGTGAAAAACAAAACTTTGCTAGAAAACATGCTTAGCATGCAGGGAGTCGGATTGATTGGCCCTCTTGATTACTCATCTCTTCCTGTCTAGACAGCCCTTACTTTGTCGCTTTAGCAGACCTGATGGGTGCAGAGCTGTCACATTAGGGGTTCATTTCCCAGTCTTTGTGTCCGCAGAAGTTTTAGGCATCGTTTTGCCAGCAAGATTGATTTTCTGGAGTTTTAGCCTTCATAGAGATACCACACAAGGTGATTTCCATTTTCTTTCCAGCCACGAATTAAGACTTAAAAGAGAATGCGTGTCTTGAGGGGAGGGAGAAAGGAGGGAAATTACTGCATGTTTAATATGGACTTGACCCCCTTTCCAAGTTGTATTCTGTTCACGTTAGAAGCCCAGTGGAAACAGTTTCCATTGAGTTTGTCTGTGATGCTCTCCTGCTGATTCAAGGCCTACTCTGAAGGGGGTGCTCTGATGGAAGGGGGATCAAAGGTAAGACTGAGGCTAAAACAAAGGAAAATCGACCAAAGTAAAAGCAGCTCGGTTAAATCGCGCATTTCTGGGGCATGAGTTGCCAAGCATAGAAGTTTGCTTTTCTCCGGTTGGTCTAAAATCAACAGTACTGACTGTAGGCTGTGTTCTCAACTTGAGATCTGTGAACTTTGGAAAAAAAATTTAGATAAGTATATTTCAATATAATTTATTTCCCTTGTAATCCTCTGGATTTTATTTTTATTCTGAAATAGGGTCTACAGGTTTCACCAGACTGTCAAGGGGTGGGGTGGGGGGGTCCATGAAGCAAAAAAAGTTGAGCTCCTTACTCTAAGGCCCAAGTAAAGTTTCTTTTCAGTACCTCAATAACCAGTCCTATGGTTTTCATTTCAGGCACCCAGTAAGCTGCATTCTTGGTTATTTGGGTCCTCAGTTTCCTCATCTGTAAAATAGAATAAAAAGTTTTGTACTCCCAAAACACTGTCGTAAGGGAAGTGTTATATAAACTTTAAAACAGCTCAAAGGTGATTTATGATGCTCAAAATCGGCAATTCAAACCAAAGTATAGATAAATGATAAACATGAATGGACACGGAACGTACCTCTTAGGGGGTATGTTTGCATATTAGTGAAGAGCAAAACCTTCGACTAAAGGAATGAAGCTTTGGGTAAAGAGAAATTTGGAGGAGGTGGAAGGCCTTTCAAGAATCACTGAAATTATATCAAAGGGAGATTTCTGCCCTGCTTAGGGGTCTGACCAGACCCGAGTCTCAGGAGAAATTGAACTCAGAGAAAAAAAGGTCTCAAAAGTGAACACATCAAAACCATGAGCCCTTGTATTTAGTACTGATTCCTTCTAGGACTTTGTTAATTTTCAAAGCACTTTGGGGTTCATAGCTTTCTAAATAACAGATGTGGGGTGGATTCCTTTTTTTCTTTTGACAATAGTTGCAAATACTGTATTCTGAAATGCTCATGTGACTCATTGGAAATTGGAAGGCTTTTCCATCTGAACCATAGTTTAATATATTGTTTTCTCTTTTTCTGTTTTTTTTTTTTAATGTTTGGGTATAGGCCAAATAAAATGAAACTTTGACAACCAGGACATGGTTGTAAGGACATTTTCTCTGTGCTATGATAATTTGGGCTAGTCAAGGTGTAATCCTGGGTCATCTTTTAACCGGAAGGGGTATTTCTATTACCTCTGAAGTATGAAGAACATAATTGCCAGAGACGGGTTAACCAGCAATGATCACATACACTTTTCTCCTAGTAGTCCTGCATTCCCTGGTATTCTCAGTGGAGAATGGAAATTTAATTTAGGATTATGCCTTTGGTTACAGGAAGGCCAGCAGACATGCCATAATGCACAAAATAAAACAAAAAAATAAAATAGAATAGAAAAAAGGAGGAGGAGGAGAAAGAAGAGAAAAAGGTGGGAGGGGGAAGGAGGAGGAGAATGATAAGGAGAGAGAAAAATGAAAACTTTGATTATTTTCCTCAAAGTACATTTATAAATAACATCAGGGCACCATAACCTAATGAAAATTTTAACAGATCAAAGGCACCTTATGAACAGTTAATCTATGCCTGGGGCAAAGTCTCTTAGTTCAGTGATAGAAGTGGCTAATTAAGGTGTTTGGGAATCTTGGAGGGGCTCTGTCTCTCTCGTAACCCAAGGTTACGGGACACAAAGAGCTTACTTTATATTGTAAGATCCTTCCCGGAAGATACTTATGCTACAAAGAATCAGGGGCAGAGGGGGAATAAGAGCTCAGGAATCAATCCCTTGGTTCTTAAATATTAGACACACTCTACCTCTTGAGAAATAGATGTTTGAATAAATAGAACAGAAAGGTAAAAGGGGTATCTCACTGTGGTTTTAAAAAAATACTATCCCTTTAAGTGGCATATACAGAAGTGTCATTCATTCAAAAGACACATCCAGAAATGAGTGAATACTTGTAAATTAGTCACACCATGATATAATAGTGAAAAGAACCATTGGACCTCTGTCAAAGGGAGTGGAATATTTAAAAAAATGGCTTCTTAGAATGATCATATCTGATCAAAATCAAATTGTGTTATTTATGACTTTCTCTTTTTTTGGCAAGGGGTGGATGGGACTGTTCCACTCATCACATTAAAAATACTTCTGAGGTTAGATTTCATCTCATGGTCATTCTTGATTTAACTACGAAAGACTTGCCTCAGAATTATTTCATGATCAGATTTATGTCAAAGAATAAGCAAAAAAGCACACTGAAAATACTTTGGCTGAGGGGCAGGTGTTTTCCAAAATGCCAGGTAATGGACTACCGTCCATCCTGGAAGGGGCTCCCTTTGTACTTTTTGTCCCCCAAAGTTGGATATCATAATGACTCTGGAACTCAACCTGTGATCTTTAAGACTGGTTTAAGCTTAGACCACGCATTTGTCCTTCTTTGCCTTCATTTTTAATAGCAAGGCTATAAAAATAGTCACATTATTTCAGTGCAATTTCAGTCCCTCAAAAGGAACTTTCTCTGATTGTAATAGGTGAAATGGATACCAAGGACAGAGTTTGGTTTATCTGTAGTAATAGCTAGACTGTGGTCTGTGGCTATGGTCATTGTATATCACTAAATTGCATTGGGCCTCAGTTTTCTCACCTGTAAAACAGAATAAAAATGTTTATCCTCTCAAAAGGCTATTGTGAGAAAAATGTTATATAAAGTGTAAAACAGCTTAAAGGTGATTTATGATCTTCAAAATCAATAATTCATATTAAAACTCAAAAGACT
>NW_020954580.1:9217062-9224424 GCF_900497805.2 Vombatus ursinus | reverse complement strand
GGAGAGAAAACCAGGTGAAAATAATTTTAGTACTTTCTCTCCCTATTTCTCCCCAGGGATTTGAGTTTGACTAAAGATAGTTGAGGAAAGATGCCTTAAGACTTCTTTCTTTTATGACATTCATTTAATTTGGCTTAAACCTTTCATTATTTGATGGACCTATGATCAATATGGATACTACCTCCATGGTAATTCAGATCATAACCCAACAATGATTGTGTTATTATCCTCTGTGACTTTTGTCCACATCTTCCTATAAATTTTCTACAGGGTATCCACCCAATATGATGGGAGCTTTCCTTTACATTTCTAGATTCATTGTATGGCTCTCCTAGGCACCTAGATGGTACAGTAGATAGAATTCTGGACTTGTATTCAGTGAGTAGAAATCCTGCTTCAGACACTTAACTAGATATGTGACTCTGGGTAAGTCATTTATACTTAGTCTCAGTCTCTTTATTTATAAAATGGGGAAGATAATAGCATCTACCTCCCAAGGTTGTTGTGAGGATCAAATGAAATAACACATATAAAGCGCTTTGGAGACCTCGCCATACTCTATAAATGCCAGTAATTGTCATTCCCAATAGAACCAAAAGGCTATCTACCTGTTAGCTGCACCTCCTCATTGGCTTTGGGGTGACCTACAGCTTTAATTCTTTGAAGGCTGATATTCCCTGCTTCACCACCATGTGACATCTCTCAAAGAATATTGATGTTAAAAAGATGGACCATATTTTCAGGAAGAAACATGGGGCCAGTAAAAGCACTGCACAATTTCCCAAACTCAATCAAGACTGTTCTCCTTTAATTGATTCCAAACCAAGTTAATTTCATATCTGCAGTGTCTGTCCAAGATATATACATTGATGGATGGTCTGTGGGCTATACATTCAATTATATATATATGTATATATATGTGTGTGTGTGTATATATATATATATATATATACACACATATATTTAGGCAATTGGGGTTAAGTGACCTGCCCAGGGTCACACAGGTAATAAGTGTCAAGTGTTTGGTCTGATGCTGGATTTGAACTCAGGTCCTCCTGACTTCAAGGCCGGTGCTCTATCCACTGCACCACCTAGCTGCCCTCATTCAATTACATATTACAGCCTAGACAAGGTCATTCCTCATCCACTTTGTTTTTCCTGTGTATATGGAGAGGCTGAACTCTTTTGGGTGATTATGAATCTCACTGTGCTTGTTACTTGTTTGTTTCTGTGTTCTTAAAGATTATTTTAAATTCTGAACTTTAAACATCCCCCAAAAAAGCATTTTCATTTCACAGAAAAACATAAAAAGATCATATGTGAAATCATAAGCTTCTGTTTCATACTATTGCTTTTTTAAAAAATGTAATAAATTTCACACATTACTTTCCTGTGCTTATCTGTGCTTCTTTTGAACTCCTTCTGATCTCTTTTGTGCATTAAAAATGTTTAAATGGTTCTTTTTTTATTTGGTATCACTATTGCTCCCTCCCCATCTCTACTCCCCTAGAACAAATATAATCAGGCAAAACAAATCCACATTGTGGCCGTGTCAAAAAGCACGATTTTTTGCACTTTGAGTCCATCAACTCTCTGTGAAGAGGTAAATAACATGCTTAATCATAGGTTTTCTTAGACTTGTGGTTGGTCATTGGAAGAAAGCTGGTTGGTCAGAACAGTTGATCAGAGTTCTTTTGTCTTTCAGAGTTGTTTTTCTTTACAAAGTTGTTGTCATTGTATAAATTGTTCTCCTGGTTCTACTCACTTTACTCCACAACAGTTCATATATCCTAGGATTCTCTGAAATCCTCTTATGATATTTCTTACAACACAATAATGTCTGCTGCATTTACATATCACAATTGTTCAGTCATTCTCCAGTTGTAGGGCACCTCCTTAGGTTCCAGCTCTTTTGTGATTTTTGCTGTTATTGACTATAAAAAACATTTAATTCAATAGAACAAAGCACTGTCTTAAAGGTCCTTCTCTTCCACAGTATCTCCCATAAAACCATACAAGATTACTGGAAACACATGAAAATAAGTTTTTTTTCCCCCAAATCTCTGAAGACAACTATCAAGTGAGATATAATACAAGGAAATAGATGCTTATGAAAGATGTTTGGCCGTGTCTTAGAAAAGTGGAAGATTCAAATTGGAAGTAGGGCTCTACACAGGTGAGGTATTTAATATGTCCCTGTTTGTGGGTTTATATGATGACTTTTTCTAGAAATGTATCTCTTCTCCCTTCCCCTTTTTCCTTATTCTCTGAAAGTAGAGTTACGTCATAGAAGCAGAAGAAACCTTAAAGGGTTTTAAGTACAATCCCCCCCTTTTTTACAGATAATAATAATAACAGCTAATATTTATATAGCGCTTTAAAATTTATAAAATACTTTACGTATGTTATCTCTTGATCTTAACAACAACTCTGTAAGGTAGGTGCTATTATTATCCTCACTTTACATGTGAGGAAGCTGAAATAGAAGTTAAGTAACTTCCCTAAGGTCACTGAGCTAGTAAATGTTTGATGCAGGATTTTGCTCATTTCATCCAGCCCTGGAATATTGCAAAGTCTCCTAAATGAAGTTCATAATTGTTTAAAGTATTTTTAAAGAATCATTACAATTAAAAAAAGATACAAAATTCTCATTTCTTTAGTTTATATATATTAATGTCTGGCTTCAAAGCATAATGGAAAAGAATAGGTCAGCTATACATACTGAATGTACTGAAATTTAAAATTTGGTTTGAAAATTTCTTTCTTTTAGCAATTTTATTAAGTCATTTTCAAACTTGAGGGGGCAATTTGTGATTTTGTTGGGAGTCAGCACAAACTAAATAGTAATGAGCTCATTTTAAAAGAACAGAGTTTATTACCATTCCAGCTGTTGAAAATGTGCACAGCTGGATCCTCACTGAAAGATAAAACTCTGATCTGTGGTGTGCTGCTAGTATAAAAAAAATCAAGCTAGAAATAAAAAATTCTTTCTGAATTCCACCCTCCCTCCCCTTCTGGGAATATTCTCTACTGAAAATTTTATATGTGACCTTAAAATACTCAAACACATAAACACACGTACATATGACATGGCCAACTCCATAATTTGATTCATTTGAATCCATTTATCTTTAAAAAGTTCTAGTGAGGGTTTCCTGGGAATACTGAATGTACAAGTCATTCTCCTGATCAGCATGGTGAAAAACAGCTGGTTATGATTACAGAAGGTTTCTAAAGAATGAAATGGCATATTCAAGACATATCCTAGGTTAGAGCAAGTGAGAGTGATTGCTCTGGGCTTGTCTTTTGTGGGGCTTCCTATGCCAATATGGGGGAGCTCAGGAGCGCAGGGCAAAGAAAAGGCTTGACCAATCATCACCTACTCTCTCCAATTCATCCTCCACATAAGATACAAATAATCTTTCTCAAGTACAAATATGACCAAACCACACCCCTACCTCAGAACCTGTAGTGGCTCACTATTGGGTCAGCTACATGGCGCAGTGGATGGAGTGCTAGGCCTGGAGTCAGGAAGACTCATCTTCCTGAGTTCAAATCCAGCCTCAGATACTACTTAGTTGTGTGACCCTGGGCAAGTCACTTAACCCTGTTTGCCACAGTTTTCTCGTCTGTAAAATGATCTGGAGAAGGAAATGGCAAACTACTCCAGTATCTTTGCCAAGAAAATCCCAAATGGGTTCAAAAAGTTGGACACGACTGAAAAACAAAAACAAAATTGCTTTTAAGGATAAAATTCTACCTCTTCAAATTATTTTTTAAGAAGTCCTTCACAATCTCTCTCTGGGCTCCTTTTCCAGATTTATTGTAGATTGCCCCCTTCATGCATTCTATGTTCCCCTCCTTGTTATGCCTCAGATTTGGCTGTCCTTCCTCTCAGTCTCTTCATAGGTTGTCCCAATGCCTAGCATGCACTCCCTCTTCATTCTCACTTCTTATGACCCCCTAGCTCCCTTCAAGGCTCAGACCCTACCCCATGGCCCCTGGAGATCTTCAAAGAAAGGCAGGACAATCACTCACCGGCTAGGTTATAGTTGGGGTTTGTTTGAATATGGGCTGGACAAGATGGCCTTCAAGGGCCTTTCCAAGTCTCAAATTCTGTGATTCATTTGCTATCTCCTATAGGAAACTGCCAGATTCCTTTAATTGTTCAACCTTTCTTCCTTTTCCTCAAATCAACAGGAACATTTTTTTTTTGTGCATTTTATTGCACTACTAGAATATAAATCTTCTTGAGGTAAGGGACTATTTTTTTGTTTTGTTTTGTCTTTGTGTACCTACCACCTAGCATACTCCCTTAGTCATAGTAGAGTCTTTTTTTTTTCTTGCTAGGCAATGGGGTTAAGTGACTTGCCAAGGATCACACAGCTAGTAAGTGTCATGTGTCTGAGGCTGGATTTGAACTCAGGTCCTCCTGAATCCAGGGCCAGTGCTCTATCCATTGCACCACCGAGCTGACCCTATAGTAGAGTCCTAATAAATGCTTATTGGTTTGGGGGTCACAAACTCCCTTTAGTATCCAAGCACTATCCCTTAACCTCTGTCTATCTCAGTTTCCTTACCTACAAAGTGGGGATAATAATAGCACCTATTTAATAGGGTTGTTGTTAGGATCAAATGAGATGACATAAGTAAAGTACTTTGTAAGCATTAAAGTGCTATATAAATGCTATTATTGTTGTTTTTGTGGGGGGGGGTGTTTTGGTTTGTTTTTTTTTTTGGTGAGGCAGTTGGGGTTAAGTGACTTGTCCAGAGGCACACAGCTAGTGAGTATTATGTGTCTGAGGCCGGATTTGAACTCAGGCCCTCCTGACTCCAGGGCTGGTGGAGCCATCTATTGAGCCATCTAGCTGCCCCTGTCCTCAACTTTTTCTTTTTCTTTTTTTTTTATAATTTCTTTTTTTCCCTAGGCAATAGGGGTTAAGTGACTTGCCCAGGGTCACACAGCTAGTAAATGTCAAGTATCTGGTCTGAGACTGGATTTGAACTCAGGTCCTCCTGACTCCAGGGCTGGTGCTCCATCCAATGCACCACCTAGCTGCCCTGTTGTTTTTTTTAAGAAAAGGATAGTGGAGAAGATACCCTCTAGAGACATCTATTTCCATGTTTATATTCTTTGATGCTTTCAGGCAATAAGGGACAAAGGAGAAAGGAGAAGAGATGCATTTTTGGACATGGTCACTGTGTGAATTTGTTTTGTTTACTGTGATTTGTTACAAGAATTTTCCTTTCTTTTCTTTTCTTTTTTTTTTAATTAGGGGAGGGAAATTGGGAGCACACAAAAGAAGCCAGCAATAGTCATGCAGAAAAGAGAAAAGAACAAAAAAAGGGCATTAAAATATAGAAGGAAATTCTGAAGGAAGCAGACAACAAAGACAGCTTTGAAAGCAGCAGCATTAATTTCTAAAATACTTTTAAAAATAGCAAGCTGTGTTGAATAGAAATTCACAGGTTCATATATAGTCTTCTTTTCATGTTCTATTTTACATATTGAAATGCTTACTTTTTTGATTTGTTAAGTTTAGAATTTTAAAATAACTTAAAATTTTTTTTAACTAAAAATATTGGTGTGTTCAGTCAATTAGTCATGCCTGACTCTTCATGACACCATTTGGGGTTTTCTTGGCAAAGATCCTGGAGTGATTTGCCATTTCCTTCTCTAGCTCATTTTAGAGATGAGGAAACTGAGGCAAACAGGATTGAGTGACTTGTCCAGGGTCACACAACTAGTAAGTGTCTGATGTTGGATCTGAACTCAGGTCTTCATGACTCCAGGGCCAGCACTCTATTTACTGCACCATCAAGCTGCCCCAAAATATTAGGCCTAGAAACTTTCCTTTTAGCCTATGATATTTACATGAACTTTCCCACATTTGCTAATGCCATAATCTCCCAACTTTCTAATATGTGATATTTTAGTTTTGGGGATCCTTGCCCGAGGAGAATACCTAAGTTTGGACCAAAGATGGAAAGTGATTGGATCTCATGTTTGAGATTAAGGGAAGTTATCCTCCCAATTCCCTTCCTCTCTTAAAAAAAAGGGGAAAGAAATTCTTTTAACAAATAAGCATGGTCAAGCAAAACAAATTCATACAGTGAACAGATCCAAAAATGCACCTCTCTTTCTGAACCTGGAGGCCATCATTTCTCTGTCAATAGGTGGGTAACATTCTTTGGAGCTGTGGTTGGTCAATGCTTTGATTAGAGTTCTTAAGTCTTTCCAAGTTATTTTTCTTTACAATGTTGTTATTGTATACATTATTTCTCTTCGCTCAGTGTACTCTGCATCTATTTATACAAAAACAGTTATCTGAAAGTGTCTCTTTTGCCATTTATTATGCAATAACATTCCTTAATATTCCTATGCAATAATTTGTTCATCTATTCTCCAATTTATTTCCAATTATTTGCTACAGGTGCTACTTACGTCTACTAGCCGTTGTTGTTGTCTATCCTTTTTTGAAGAGGACCAATGACATCATGGGGTGATGTCTTGACTTGTGTATGAATTGGATTTAAGTGAGGCAGAACTGCATCAAGTCGTCACCCTTGCTTTCTCTTTCAGAGTCATTGAAGTCCAGTGGCAAGACAAAAGTCAAGATGACTTGTGATGACTTCAGATGCAATGGATGAGCTTGGTGTCTTCAATGATGGATCAAACTCTAAGAGCTCCATAGTGCCTACTTCAGCCTCCTTCATGGCTGTTGCAACAAATTGTTCTTATCCATCCCATTCCACTGGGGGAAGTCTTCACATACTTGGGGTAACTTTTGGGGTATAATACCAGATTATTTTCCAGAATGGCTTGACCAATTCACAGATCCACCAAGAGTTCATTAGTGTACCTGTCCCTCTGAGGAGGAAACAAAGAAATGAAGGGACTTGTCCATGGCCACACAGCAATAGTGTCAGAGGTGGGATTCAACGCCAGGTCATACTGATTCTGAGTCTAATCTTCTATGCACTAAGCTACCTCTCTAAGTTCTTAGGAGCTATTCATTCAATAGAAAAGCCATCTCTGGTGAGGTCCCATGTGATAGTAATTGTTAACTCCTTTTCTCCCAAATCTGCCTTTTGAATCTCTGATGTACACAACATTCTTATCTCATTAACCAGAGAGATGAGAGTGGAGCTTGGTCAGGTGACCATTAAGGCAACAAGTATTTCTTGAGCATCTACTGTGTGCTCATCACCAATGCTTAGTATTATGGAAGGTACAAAAGTATCTGTTTTAGCAACCAAGGGGATTCAGTTTTATTTTCTTTTTCCTTACCCTTTTTTCTTTCTTCTCTCTCTCTCTCTCTCTCTCTCTCTCTCTCTCTCTCTCTCTCTCTCTCTCTCTCT
>NW_020954580.1:9128249-9217052 GCF_900497805.2 Vombatus ursinus | reverse complement strand
TCTCTCTCTCTCTCTCTCTCTCTCTCTCTCTCTCTCTCTCTCTCTCTTTCTCTCCTTTCCTTCTTTCTTTCCTTTTTTTCTTCTTTCCCTCATTACTTCCTTTTTTTATTTTTCTGGAGGGGATGGCATGTGAGCTGAGATTTGAAGGAAACTAGGGATTCTAAAAGGCATCGGTGAGGAAGGAGTGTATTTCAGGGATGCAGGACTGCCTGTGTAAAAACATGGAGTCAAAAGACAGCTCTTTGAGTTTGGGGACCAGTAAGTAGGTCCCTTTGGCTAGAAAAGAGTGATAGGGAGTAATGTGCAATTAACCTGGAAACTATAGGCTGGATTGAGATTATGAAAGGCTATAAATGCCAAGCTGAAGAGTTTGTTTTTTATCCCAGATTTAACAGGGAGCCACTGTAGGCTCTTAAGCAGGGGAGCGACATGGTCGTATATGTTTTAAGAATAGTAAACTGTTTTCCAAAAATCATGCAATTGTGACTATGAATATGAAAAATTTATTACTTTCTCTATTTCCAGCTACTCAGCTGACATGCTGATAAGGGTAATTTTATAATTTTTATTTAAAAGATGATTTTCTTTCTTCTGATTTTACTTTAAGTTTACATATACATCATATAATAAAAGTATGCACAATGACATGGAAATTGCTGCATTATTTGAATAAAGTATGTATTCATGGCCACCTGATTTAGCCCTCTCATTTTACAGGTATAGAAACAGAGGGTCTAGAAAGTGAAATGGTTTGTCTGAGGTCTTACTGGGAGCAGATGACAGAGCCGGGGAGTGAATCTGGGTTGTTTTACTTCTTATTTAGCCCTCTTTCCAGTCTACCAAATCAAGTGGGTTAAACTCTGACCCAATCTGCTCTTTCAGTAAAAAAAAATGTCAGCATAACCTTAAATTTAATAACCAAAGAATAAGAGTATTCTTTCATTTCTGAATTATTTGCATGCTAAATATCTCTAAGGTCTAAATCTAGGAAATGACCTTATTCTTTCATGGCTAGAACCCTAACTTTAGAAATCCTAAGGCTTATTGGGAAAATGTCATGTCTTAACTAGATTAAAGGACATTTTTTTGGACCAGAATTACTACACACTTGTAATATGCAGGAAGCATAGTACGAATGTCGGTAACATGTCTGGAATGTATGCATTACACTCAGATGCCAATTCAGCCCTGAGACTTTGGGGACTTATAAATCTCTGGTTTGTAGCTTTCATTTTTTCAAAGAAGCTGCTTTAATAGTTCTCCTGGGTTCTATGATTTCCACACATAAGCATGCACACGCGTGCACACACACACACACACACACACAAAAGCAGTGATGAAGCATTTGAGGATTTGTATTTGTATGAGGGGGTGCAGTGTGAGCAGCATGTGGGTGAGTGTGCAGATGGTAGTGTGGTTGGTTAGTGGATGAAGTAGATCACAGAAAAATGCAAAGATAAGATTTGTCTTGCTTGAGAAAGACTATTGGAAGTAGGGAACTCAGAAATTAGACAACTGGCAATTTTACCACAGGAAGTCCACACTGATATGTTTAACAGGGGATGATTAAAATCAGTCTATGGGATAGATTTTATTAGAGCCCTAACTAAGGTGGGGTGACTGGATCTTTCACCCATTGTGTGAAATGTAGAGGGTATTAACATTTGTGCTCTTTTAGTGTATGGAGCAACTGAGCTTAGCATATAGTTAGTAAGAATAATTCATCAAATAAAAAAACTGTCAAGCAAGAACAATCCTCTGCCTGGAAGCCACACCACAGGTGAGCTCCTTCCTGCCTGCCTTGGCCCTGACCTGCTCCTGGCAGTAGCCTCTATAGCAGTGTTCTTACAGTATCCTGGAAACTATACTCACAAAGATAGGTCAGTCTCTCCACTATGGGCAGGGTCTTGGGGACCAACAGGGTTTTGTGTTTCAAGGTCCAAGATTTGTCCCCAAGGATTCTTCACTGGCTACTTGTCCTGGGTCTATTCTGTGGTATTTTCTCTGGGTGCCAGAATGTTTAATTTTGGCTCTGGATTACACTAACTATGGGCTTCCTTTCCTGTAATTTTGGAAGAGAATGAGCTTACATTGAAATTGTACTTGCCCTCATGTGCTTTGGACTTTTGGCCACAGGGCACCATCACAGTATTGCTAACTCAAACTCCCAAAATTCTCTGTAGGCAAACGGCAGAAACAAAGGGGCAGAATGTAAACTCCTTGAGGGTAGGAATTGTTTAGCTTTTTCTTTCTGTCCTCAGAGCCTAGCAAAGTGCTTGGTCCACAGTAGGTGCTTTATAAAATTTAGTTTCTTGGAAGGAGCAAAATTCACTCCCTTTTGGGTTAAAGAGAACTAAATTATATATTTCATTAGAATGTTAGCCACCAACCCACCACCGTCACTTCCTGAATTCCTTTATTTTCTTTTTATTTCTTACAAGTATTAATATATCACACTTTCAAATGTTCCCAACTAATTTGCTTGGGAAGATTGAGTAACAAGTTTTGTGTACATTATGAAGTCTTTTCACAAGTCTCCTTTCTCACAGATTAAGGAGTATGTGACTTTCCAAACGAGTCATAGAATCTCAAAGTTAGGAGGAATCTCAGAGATCACCTAGTCCAACCCATATCGGTATAAGAATCACTTATACAGACACAAAACTGGAAAGGGTTGGAGGATGTCTGGTCATTCAGGCATCCTATGACTCCCCTAGCTATCTTTGCATCTCTTGACTTATTTTGAACATTTTTATTGGAAGTTTTGAGTTCCAAATTCTATCCCTTCTTCCCTGAGTTGGTAAGTAATCAGATATAGGTTATTCATGTGCAATTACATAAAACATTTCTATACTAGTCACTTTATACAAGAACTTGAATAAAAGAAAAAAAAAGAAAGTGGAAAATAGCATGCTTCCGTCTGTAATTCAAACAATATCAGTTCTTTCTCTGGAGGCGGATAGTATGTTTTATCATTAGTACCTTGGGATTGTCTTTGATTATTGCATTGCTGAGAATAACCACATCATTCACCGTTCTTCATTCAACAATATTGATGTTACTGTGTACAACGTTCTCCTGGTTCTGTTCACTTTACTATGCATCAGTTCATGTAAGTCTTTCCAGGTTTTTCTGAAATCATCCTGCTCATGGTTTCTTATAGCACAATAATATTCCATTACAATCATATACCACAAGTTGTTTAGCCATTCCCCAAACAATGGACATCCCTTTGATTTCCAATTCTTAACCACCACAGAAAGAGTTGATATAAATATTTTTGTACAAATAAGTCCTTTCCCCTTTTGTTGGATGTCTTTGGGATATAGACTAGCAGTGGTATTGCTAGATCAAAGGATATGCACAGTTTTATAGACCTTTGGGCATATTTCCAAATTGCTCTTCAGAGTAGTTGGATAAGTTCACAACTCCAACACTGCATTAGTGTCCCAGTTTTGCCACATCTCCTCCAACATCCAACATTTTCCTTTTCTGTCATTTTAGCCATTCTGATAGGTGTGAGATGGTACCTCAGAGTTGTTTTAATTAGCATTTCCCTATTACTTCATATGACCAACTATAGGTAGCTTTGATTTTTGTCTGAAAACTGCCTGTTCATACTCTTTGACCATTTATCAATTGGGGAATGACTTGTATTTTTATAAATTTGGCTCAGTTCTCTATGCATTTGAGAAATGAGGCCTTTATCAGAGATACTTGTTGCAAAAATTTTCCCCAGTTTTCTGTTTTCCTTCTAATTTTGATTGCATTGGTTTTGTTTCTACAGAAACTTTTTAATTTTTTATTATCAAAATTATCTATTTTACATTTTGTAATGCTCTATATATCTTTTGGGGTCCTAAATTCTTCCCTTATCCATAAATCTGACAGATAAACTATTCAGTGCTCTCTTAATTTGTTTATGGTATCACCCTTTACGTCTAAATCATGTACCCATTTTGACGTTATCTTGTTGGTCGATACCTAGTTTCTGCCATACTTTTTCCAATTTTCCTAGCAGTTTTTGTCAAATAATAAGTTTTTTTTTTCCAAAAGCTTGGATCGTTGGGTTTATCATATACCAGATTACTAAGGTCATTTACTATAAGGTAGTTTGTACCTAATCAATTCCACTGATCTGCCACTCTATTTCTTATCCAGTACAAGATTGTTTTGATAATCACCGCTTTATTATACAGTTTGAGATCTGGTAGGGCTAGACTACCATCCTTTTTTTTTTCTTTTCATGGATTTCCTTGATATCCTTGAGCTTTTGTTCTTCCAGATGAATTTTGTTACTGTTTCTTCTAGCTCCATAAAATGATTTTTGATCGTTTGATTGGTATTGCATAACAAATAGATGTCATACCAATAAATAAACAGATTAATATAAAAGATTAATTTAGGTAGAATTGTCATTATTATTATTTATTTTTATTGTTATTATTATTGTTATTTATTATCATTAGCCTACCCATGAGCAATTAATATTTTTCCACTTGTTTAGATCAGAGTTTATTTATGTGAAAAGTGTTTTATAGTTGTTTTCATATAGTTCCTGGGTTTGTCTTGACAGGTAGACTCCTAAGTATTTGATATTGTCTACAGTTATTTTAAATGGAATTTCTCTTTCTATTTCTTGTGGATGGACTTTGTTGGTAACATATAGAAATATTGGTGATTTATGTGGGTTTATTTTGTATCCTGCAACTTTGCAAAAATTGTTAATAATTTCAAGTAGTTTTTTAGTTGATTCTCTAGGATTTTCTCAGTAGAACATCATACCATCTGCAAAGAGTGATAATTTTGTTCCTTCATTGCCTATTCTAATTCTTTTAATTTCTTTTTCTTCTCTTCTGGCTAAAGTTAACATTTCTAGTACAATATTAAATAATAGAGGTGATAATGGACATCGTTGCTTCACCCTTGCTTGTATTGTAAGGCTTCTAGCTTATCCCCATTACAGATTCTGCTTACAGTACTTTCTCCTTGATCTGTGAGCTTTGGAATCTGGCTATGATGTTCCTGGGAATTTTAATTTTGGGATCTCTTTCAGGTGGTGATTGGTGAATTCTTCCAATTTCCATTTTGTCCTTTGATTCTAATATATCAGAGCAGTTTTCTTCAATAATTTCTTGAAAGATGATATTAATTTTTTTGATCATGGCTTTCAGGTAGTCCAATAATTCTTGTATTATCTCTTCTGGATCTATTTTCTAGGTCAGTTGTTTTTCCAATGAGAAATTTCACATTTTCTTTTATTTTTTTTTAAACTTTTTTTGATTTTGTCTTATCATATCTTGATGTCTCTTAGAGTCATTAGCTTCCATTGGCTCAATTCTAATTTTTAAGGAATTATTCTCTTCAGTGAGCTTTTGTACTTCCTTTTCCATCTGACCAATTCTATTTTTTAGGGAGTTATTTTCCTCAGTAAATTTCTGTGTATCTTTTCCCATGCTATTGACTCTTTTTTTCATGATTCTCTTGCATTATTCTCAATTCTTTTCCCAATTTTTCTTCTACTTCTCTAATGTGCTTTTTGAAATCTTTCTTAAGCTCTTCCAGGAATTCTTTGGTCCTGAAATCAAATTACATTTTCCTTTGAGGCTCCACATGTAGCCATTTTGACACTATTGTCCTCTTCTAAGTTTATGCCTTGATCCTCCCTGTCACCATAGTAACTTTCCATAGTCAAGTTATTTTTTTGCTCATTTCTTCTTTTATTTATTTATTTATTTGTGATTTGGTGTTTTTATGTGAGAATTGGGCTCTGGTCTTGCACTGTCCCAATTTTTTTTTTTTGTACTGGGGTTCAGCATCTTACTGCTGGCTTTCACTGGAGGGTAGGCTTCACTTCTGGCTTGTACTGGGGGAAGGGGCCTCCTTGTTGATCTCCCTTGGGTGTGGAGTTTAGCTGCTGACTTTCCCCAGGGGTAGGGGGCCAGTGGCTTCATTCCTGGTCAGCAATGGGGTCAAGGCCTGGCTGGTGGCTTGTGCTTGGTGTGAGGTCAGGGGTGGGGCTTTGCTGCCCTGCACAGACTGCTCACTTGCCTAGGGGGCTGCTAGTTTGAAGGAGGGTGGGGCCTCACTGGTAGATTGCCCTAGGCTTGGAGCTTTGCTGCAGACCCCCTGCTATGAGGCTGGCTGCTGCTACTCTTGGACTTTGCTCCCTCCCACCTCAGTGAGATCGACCTTTCCTGCTGTACTGGAAAGCTACTTCCCTGCTCCTAGATCAATTGTGAGGCTGTTTCCTAGTTGTTTGGAAGGGAATTTAGGAGAGCTTCAGTGGGTTCCTTCCTTACTCTGTCATCTTGGCACCAGAAGTTTTCTGTGTCACTTGACTTAGAACCATGGAAGCACTGGCTAAACTGAGGGGCTTATGTTTTATTTATTTGACCTTATTCAAACTGCCTAATAAGTGGTCATCTGAGCTTTGATTGATTGCATCTAGTGAAGGGAACCCTTTACCCCGTGAAATAGTTTATTCCCCTTTGAGCAAGGTCTAATTGTGAATTTTTCTTTATCCGTAACCTAAATTTGCTCCTTTGCAGGTTTCACTCATTGCTCCTAGCTCTGCCCTGTGGGGCTAAGCAGAACATATCTGCTTATTGATTATTTATCTGATTCTTCTTCCATTAAATAGCACTGGAAACATTTGGGGAAAAAAAAAGAAGCTATTATGTATCACCTAGATCGTCTTTTCTTCAAGTTAAACATCCCCAGTTCTCTCAAGAGATTTTCCTATGGTGTGATCTGGAGACCTGGTGCCATTCTGGTTTCTCTCTTCTAATGAATCTCCAACTTATCAGTTCCTTCTTAGTCATGTCTATGGTTTCAATGATCTTTGTACTGGTTTGGTTATAGAAGAAAACAACATTTTCGAGAACTTATTGGTACAACAGTGTGGCATAGTCAATCAAAATTGGTGCAGTCAAGAAGCATGTTTTAAGTTTTGGCTGTGTGCCAGGCACTACGCTAAGTAATGGGGATGCAAAGAAAGGGGGAAGAAACCAGTCCCTGTGTTCAAATAGCTCATAATCCAAGGAGGGAGACAAAATTCAAACAATTACATTCAAACAAGATATAGGCAGAATAAATGCGAGATAATCAACAGATAGAAGGCACTAGCATTAAACAAGATCAGAAAAAGTTTCTTATACATGGCAGGATTTTAAGAATGCCAGGAATGCCAGGAGACAGAGATAAAAAGGAGGAAAATTCTAGCCATGGGGGGACAGCCAGTGAAAATGTGAGGAGTTGGGAGATGAAGTATCATGTGCAAAGTTCCAGTAATCTCCTTTAGGGAATTAACTTGCCCTTGGCTCCATCATTAGTCTTTTAAAAGTAATGGAAAATAAAATGATTTTGTGTAAGAAGCATCATGTTTTCCAAAAGATCTGCCCATCTTCAACATTAGCTCTATTTAAAGCAAGAAAATCTCATAAAACAAAGACGTATTTGTGTGTGTATGTGTGTGTGTGTGTGTGTGTGTGTGTGTGCATAGGTGCAGGTGGTGGTGAAGAGGTTTTGTCACTTAGGAAAATATCATAGTTTTGCCCCCTTTTCTTTCTTCTGGAATCTGCTTCTGTCTCACCCCTCCCCCACTGTCAATTTGATTTTGAATGTATCTAGCCATAGTTTAAACTCTAGTTTAAGACTGTACATATACAGACTTTTCTAAATCGCGGTACTTTGGTACAGTAATCATTTCCTTAGAAAGAAAGAGGCTCCATGGGGATACATTTGGGATTTTTCTATCATACATCTTTTGTCTGCAGCAGTCCTATTGATTTCAGGCAACTGAGAAGTACTGTATATGTCAGGCTAATGATTTTTATTTCAGATGTGCAATCTCCATTTAAACTTCTCTACCTTTGAATCATTGCCCTGTTTTTTCCATTATCAATCCATAGATTCATATTGTTGAAAAGAAGAATGAGTGCTACTTGAATATTGGGAAATTGCCTGGACTGTTAATGTTAGTTTCTCTTCCTAAAATGGTCTGGAGTCTTCTGGTCTGTAAAAGCAAAGATATACCTGTCTAATATTTATATGCCCATTATGGTAAATGAGCCTGCTTTTATGCTCGGCAGCAATTCCAATTAAGAGCTGTCAGAAACAATCTCTATTTCTGGATCGGTGTCTACTTCAAAGTTGACCTTGTGGTTTATGGTTGTCTTATTTCCTGCAAGCACTGGCCTGGGCCCTCGTTTTTAATAAAGAATGTATTTAAGTATCAGTTAAGAAACTACAAACAGTCCAAAAAAAGCCAGTTGACCAAAGTCTGAAAATATGAAATGTTCTTTGGAGGGTTTGGGGTGGGGATTGAGAGGCACATATTCATAATATTTAGTATGTCATCATCAAGTAATGTTTACAAACCTCAAAACTCAGGGGAAACTTGCAGGCTTTAGCAAGCAGATGTTAGCAGTCCAGGAAGAATGATGATGGCTGCCTGAAAACATTCCCTTTTGCATATCAGAAACATGCAAGATGGACAAGATATCTTCATGGTGTGGATAATAGGCCCATCTGACAATAGTGCTAATCTAGAAACAACACTGAAAAGTGTCAGAAGGTCTTAGTAAGGAGTCATCCAGACATCTCTTGGCATCCTTAGCTACCTTTGCATCTCGACTTAAAACCGGGGAGATATTGGTTAATTTGAGAGGATTATGTAGAATGGTTATCTTGAGAATAATTTAATATTACCTTCTCTCCCAATATCCCTTCTCTAGCTAAGGCATTAACTGTATTAAATGTAACACACTAGCTATAGGATATATTAACATCACATTCCTAGCATTGATCAGTTAATTCTTTTTCAGGTAATAGATTTAAGGGTACGAGGGACCTCAGAATTCATCTAGTCTAAATCTGTTATTTTATATATGAGGAAACAGAGGCAAGAGAAGTCAAGTTATGTGCCCAAGGTCACACAGCTAATGGCAGGATTAGGACTCAAACCAAGATGGGGAATAAGTACATGCAATGACTATAACAATGACGTAAAGGAAAAGATCATCGAAAAGATGCCAGATTCTGCATTGTAAAACCATTGAAGGTCCTAGAGAAGAGATAATGAAATCTATCTCCACCTTCATGGCAGAGAGGCAGAGGACTACTAGGGCAAAAAAGCGAATACACTGTCAGATATGGTCACTGTATCAGAATTTTTGTGTTTTGTGGGGTTTTTTTTGGTTTGTATTTATTTATGCTTTATTGTTTTACTTTCTCACAAAGGAGGATTCAGTTTGGAAGGGGAAGAGGTTGAAATGATGTCCAACTGAGGACAAAATGCATCAGTAAGATGCATTTTTAAGGGAATGGATTTGCTTCTGGTGTGTTAACCTGCAGCCAAGTTGAATGTGACTGTCATTAATCACATTAGTCTTGAAATGATGATCATCTTGCTTTTGGAAAGAAGATAAATGACAAAAAAAGAAACTGATACAGTACTGGGCTTTTATTTTTTTTAAGTCCTGGAATAATTTTGATACATTCATACACTACCATATGTCTTTCTTTGCATCTCTGGTGCCTAACACATAATAGGCACTTAATAAATGCTTATTGATTTGACTTCCCTGTCATATTGGTGTAGTGAAAAGAATGCTAACCTTGGAAGCAAAGGATCTGGTTTCAAATCCTGGTACTATCACTTATCTGCATGATCTTGGAGAAACCAGTTAGCTCCTCTAGGGACACTTACATAATAGGCATTTCACAAATACTCATTCAATTGAAATGAGTATTTATGACCTTAGAAATGCTTACATACTGCTGTGTTAAAGGGCAGTTCTGAGGTCAGAAAATCTGAGTCAAAAGGATCAGAGGGATGTCATGAGTCATTTAATCCAAATCCTACTTGAAGAGGAATCCTCTTCATACAATTCCTCAAAGGGGGTCATCTAACCTCTTCTAGAAGGTCTCTTTTGTCAGGGGACTCATTATTTCCTAGAGAAGCTCATTCAGCTTTTGGACAGCTCTATCATATTATATTCTAATAAAGGTATTTTTTCCATAATATTTGTTGAAGTGAGGAGTAAATACTCAATTTCTCATGATTTGGTTCTACATATTTGGTCAGGGGTCCAGGGTAGTCCTTATAATTTTCCCAGTGTGTAAGCACTGATGTCCCTAAGAAACTGAAATTTGTCTTTTTCCATAACACCACTAGTAAAGGACTCTGGAAAAATGATCTCAATGTGGAGACATATGTATATATGTGTATGTATATATAGATATATACATATGTACATATATACATATATATAACATGTGTAGGTAGATAAATAAAATTTGTATATAGCCATTGAAAGAATTTATTTTGCTTAACTTTGTATAACTGTTATAAGGAATTTGTTTTTCTTTCTTTTTAATAAAATGAGAGTGGGAGGGAGAAAAAAGAGATTTTTTTTAATTTTTAAAAAATAGATTTGTTTGGAGAGCTATAGATGTGATATGTTGCATGCACTTTCCAATGAGGTCACTCTATTATTAGTATTATTGAATTATTTTGCTTTGTTACAAGAGGCCTCTTACTGAGTGGAGGTAATCTATAAATATTTGCAATGTAAAAAAGCAATATACATCAATAAAACATATACATATACATACATATGTATATGTATATATGTATAGAGAGATAGAAAGAGAGAGAGACAGAGAGAGATGGAGCAGAGAGAGAGAGATAGAGAGACAGAAAAAAGATAAAGACAAAGAGAGATGGAGTGACAAAAAGAGAGACAGAGAGAGACAGAGAAATCTGTCCATCTCTCTAGATGCTTCCTCTGAGGGTAAAAAAAGGAGTTCATAGAGATACTACTGTATGGTAAGAAGAATATATAGGTTTAAGTGACATACATCCCTTCTGAAATCAACCTCTATAAGTTCAAGTTGGTTTGCTCTTGAAAAAAACACCATTTAAGAGATCTAAAAGTTTCTAAACATTTCTTTGATGTCATTACTGTCATATATCATATTTTGATGCCCTAAGAGTGATGATGCCAAATGGCTTCCCAAAGATGGAATAAATGTCCATCACATACTGGTAAGATAAAAATTCATTTTGTCCTTGAGTTCTTATAGGAAAATTCATGAATGCCAAGTTTTATTTTATTACTTGGGGTCTCATGGAATCAAAACCATATCCCAATTTGCTTAAGATTTTTAGGGTACCCAGAACACAGATGAGTCTGCCTAACATTGATGTTAATATTTAACTCTTTATCATTTTCCACCTTGAATTAAAAGAACTAGCTCTACTTTTCTAGGAACTAGATCAATCAATCAATTAATTAAGCAAGCAAGAAAGCATTGAATAAGAACTTACTGTGTACCAGGCATGATGCTAGTAGATGGAGATCCAAAGGAAAGTGAAAACACAGAAACTGACCCTGCCCTCTTGGAGCCTAACCTACGAACAAGGGAGACAACATACAAGTAAACAGGAACTACAAGATCTATACAGAGTAGAAGGAAAGTAATCTTACCTTAGAGGGGAGAGCTCACATGGCCAATGGGATTGAAGGCTTCTTTTTTTTTTTTCATCTTACAATATTTTATTTATTTATTTCTTTGTTTTCAACATTTACTTCCACAAGATTTTGAGTTCCAAATTTTCAACCCATCTCACCCCTCCCCCCACCCCAAGATGGCATGCATTCTGAATACCCCTTTCCCTAGTCTGCCTTCCCTTCTATCTCTCCCCCCTCTTCTCTTATCCCCTTCCCCTTCAATTTTCCTGTATGGCAGGATGGATTTCTATACCCCATTTCCTGTATTTCTTATTTCCCAGTTGCATGTGAAAACATTTTTTTAAACATGTTTTTAAAACTTTGGGTTCCAAATTTTCTCCCTTCCTCCCTCCCCACCCACCCTCATTGATAAGGCAAGCAACTAAATATAGGTTATATATGTGCAGTTATGCAAAATACTTCCATAGTACACATGCTGTGAAAAACTAATTCTATTTCCCTTAATCCTACCCTGCCCCTCCATTTATTCTATTCTTTCTTTTGACCCTGTTCCTCCTCAGAAGTATTTGCTTCTGATTACCCAGTTTCACAATCTGCCTTCCTCTCTATCATCCCCTACTCTCTTGTCCCCTTCCCCCACCCCCACTTTCCTGTAGGGTAAGACAGATTTCCATAGTCAATTGAGTGTGTATCTTATTCCTTCCTTAAGTCAAATCCTATGAGAATAAGATTCACTCATTCCTTCTCACCTTCCCCCATTTCCCCTCCACTGTAAGAGCCTTTTATTTTCTGTTTTTTTTGTGAGATAATTTACCCCGTTCTACCTTTCACTTTTTCCTTCTCCTAGTATAATCTTCTTTCACTCCTCAATTTTATTCTCCAGATATGACCCCTTCATTTTTAACTCACCCTGAGCCCTCTATCTATCTATCTATCTATCTATCTATCTATCTATCTATCTATCTATCTGTCTATCTATCTATCTATATCTATACATATGTACTTATAATTTTTCCCCTCCAACTCCCCTAATACTGACAAAGATCTCATGAGTTACAAATATCATCTTTCCATGCAGGAATGTAAACAGTTCAACCTTAGTGAGTCTCTTATTATTTTCTCTTTCCTGTTTACCTCTTCATGTTCCACTTGAGTCTTATATTTGAAAATCAAATTTTCTATTCAGCTCTGGTCTTTTCATCATGAATGCTTGAAAGTCCTCTATTTCACTGAATGACCATTTTTTCCCCTGCAGGATTATACTCAGTTTTGCTAGGTAGGTGATTCTTGGTTGTAATCCTATCTCCTTTGCCCTCCAAAATATTATATTCCATGCCCTACGGTCCCTTAATGTAGAAGTTGCTAAATTTTGTGTTATCTTGATTGTGTTTCCACAATACTTGAATTGTTTCTTTCTGTCTGCTTGTAATATTTTCTCCTTGACCTGGGAACTCTGAAATTTGGCTACAATATTCCTAGGAGTTTTCCTTTGGGGATCTCTTTCAGGAGGAGATTGGTGGATTCTTTCAATTTCTATTTTGCCCTCTGGTTCTAAAATATCAGGACAGGTTTCCTGGATCATTTCTTGAAAGATGATGTCTAGGCTCTTTTTTTGATCATGGATTTCAGATAGTCCAATAATTTTTAAATTCTCTCTCTCCTGGATCTATTTTCCAGGTCAATTGTTTTTCTAATGAGATATTTCACATTGTTTTCTAATTTTTCATTCTTTTGGATTTGTTTTACAGTGTCTTGATTTCTTATAAAGTCACTAGCTTCCAATTGCTCTATTCTAATTTTTAAGGAAGTATTTTCTTCAGTAAGCTTTTGGACTTCCTTTTCCATTTGGCTAATTTTGCTTTTAAGGGGCATTCTTCTCCTCATTGGCTTTTTGGATCTCTTTTGCCATTTGGGTTAGGCTATTTTTTAAGGTGTTATTTTCTTCAGTATTTTTTGGGGTCTCCTTTAGTAAGCTGTTGACTTGTTTTTCATGATTTTCTTGCATCACTCTCAGTTTTTCCTCTACTTCTCTTACTTGCTTCTCAAAATCCCTTTTGAGCTCTTCCAAGGCCTGGGACTGATTCATATTTTTCTTGGAGACTTTGGATGTAGGAGCTTTGACTTTGTTGTCTTCTTCTGGTTGTATGTTTTGATCTTCTTTGTCACCAAAGTAAGATAATATAGTCTGACTCTTTTTACTCATGATCCCAGCCAATTACTTGAGTTTTAAACTCTTTGTTAAGGTAAAAGTCTCCTTCCAATGTGGAGAATGTACTGTCCCAAGCTTCAGGGGTTTGTACAGCTGTTTTCAGAGATACTTCTAGGGATTTGAAAATTTTCAGTTCTTCCAAGATGCTATGATAAAGGGTGAAGTGTTTTCTTTCCACCGCCACAACAAGCTCCACCACACCAGTGTTCCTCCTTGCCCCAGGACCGCCCCTCAGAACTGTGACCCAGATCCAAGCACCAGTAAAGCAAGAGATTCCTGCCTCAGCCCTGGCAAAGAAATCCCTGCAATCCCCCTCTGATCAGCCGCTCCATTCCCCCTCAGTCTGTGGGCCGGAACCTCAGGAAACAGCCGTGGCCCTGGGCCTCGCTCAAGACTTGTGGCTGAGACCTAGCTCCTCTCTCACTGCAGTCACAGACTTTTCCCTCTGACCTTCCAAGTTGTCTTTGGCATTCATGGGTTGAGAAGTCTGAAAACTGCCACAGCTGCCTGCGATTCAGTCCTCTGATGCCTGCTCCAGAGTTGCTGTGGCCTGCGCACCCACACCAAACTGCACTCCTCTCCCCGCCTGGTGTGATATACCTTTCGGATCAACCATCCAGGCTGTCTTTGGCTGGAAATTTGTTTCACTCTGTCTTTTTGTGGGTTCTGCTGCTTTAGAATTTGTTTAGAGCCATTTTTATAGGTATTTGGAGGGGTTTTTTATAGGTATTTGGAGGGGTTTTTGAAGGCTTCTTATAGAAAGTGGGATTTGACCTGAGGCACAAAGGAAACCAGAAAAATCAAAGGGTAGATATGAGGAGGGAAAGTATTCTGGGCATGGGGGACAGCAAAGAGAGGAGATCCAGGGTCATGTTTGGGAAAAATAACACAAACTCTGGTATTACTGGACCACAGAGTGCATGGAAGAGAGTATGAAAAGACTGGAAAGATAGGAAGAGGTCATGTTGTAAAGGGCTTTTGGTGTCAAATAAAAGATTTTATATTGATCCTAGAGGTAATAGGAAACCCCTGCAGTTTTTTGAGAAGGTGCTATGATGTGGTCAGACTTATACTCTAGGAAAATCACTTTAACAGTTATACAGAAGATGGATTGTGGTAGGAAGAGGCTTGAGGCATGGAGATCAATTATAGGTTATAGCTCAGGGAAGGTGTGATGAAGGTTTGAACCAGAGAGGTGATCTTGTGAGTGGAAAGAAAGGGTGTACACAAGAGATGTTGTGAAGACAGAAAATGTGATGAATCCTTTGAGTTGTTTATAAGAAAAGATTTCCCTCAGGTTGATTTTTTAACATGTCTTAGATTGAAATGGTGAGGACTTTGATCCAAGACTGCCTTTCAAGACCACCAAAAGTGTCTCCAGAAGCAGAATACAAGAATGTGTAGAACATGAGTTCCTTGAGGACAGAAGGATTTTTTGCTCTCTTTGTATCCCTAACACTTAGCATAGTGCCTGGTGCTTGGTAGATGCTTAATAAAAGCTTGTTGACTTACTATGTCCTCTCTTCCTCCTCCATCTTGTACACAAACCAGATTACATCTACCTTAATTTTGTGCATACGTTACCTCATATGCTTTAAAATGGCTCTGAGGTTAAAAGGACCAGTAAAACAAACTAACTGGGGCCAATGCTGTCTTGGTAGAGGTTGCTTGGGTTAAATGTTGGAAGAAATCAAGTTGTATGCCACTGATGGTGATATTATCATGTCCACAGGATCAACTTACTCTCCATCCTTGATATTTCAGGTAATAGTAGTCATAGCCCAAAGGCCTTTTTCCATATGCTACTGGTTTTGTTTTCTCTGATGTGGGCTGGGCCACAATTATCCATGTCTAGGTCACCTGCTGATTACATTGTGGCAATATTCTAGGAGACCACCCAGGAGCCACCGCTGACTTAAGTACGTCACTAAGTATGGTGGAGTCACCACAAAGATTACTTTCATGCCCATGTGACCCTAGCTCTCTCTCTGTAATTTGAAGGGCTGGTTCCAGTTCTTGAGAAAAGTGGGTAGGACTGAGATCTAATGATGTGAGAAACTTCTTTTTTCCTCAGTCTCCTCTCTTAGGCCTGTGAGTTTGAGCTCTGTTGCTCCTGGGTCCTAATGACCATGTCTTTGTCTGACAACATCTTGTTTTTAAAATAGATATCCTTAAGTTTTTCAGTATCATGGATCCCTTTGGCAGTCTGGTTAAGTCTATGGGTCCCTTCTAGAAATCACATTCTTAAGTGCCTGAAACAGAATACATCTAATTACAAAGGATGACATTTATATTGAAATATGTTTGTCAAAATATTTTAAAAACAAAAAAAAGTTCATAGATCTCAGGTTAAGAACCCCTAATTAGAAATCTTTTCCCAGAATATGAGATGAATATATGGGCAAGGTCCAGATACAAGTTTAATGGGATACTAAAGAAGAAGTTAATCCTATGTAGTTCACCAGATCAGTAAGTCCTCATGATAAGTCAGCTAAGGTGCTGTTAGGCATTAATATGATGATAGTAGAAGTCCCTAAGATGGACATTGGACATGTTAGTTTCTCTTACTCTTGTTGGAATTAGAGGGGGTTTCCTTCTTTCCTTCCCTTCTTGTTTGGGGTGTGGGTGGAAATACTCTTTAGAAGGAAAGCTTGATAGAAGAAAAAAAATTAATCTTATTTCTGGGAAAAGAAAAGCAATGCAGTCAGGGAATCTTGGGAATAAGACAAGTAACCTCTCTCATTCTCAGGCTCCTGTTCAAACAGATTAATTGCTGATGGAGAGCCCATTTTTGGCCTGTTATTCACATCAACAAACATGCAACCACACAATGATCCCATGTTAGAAATATTCCCTGGGTATTCTTTTTTTAAAATAAAATTGGCAAATTAGATAATTTAGTTCTTCTCAAAATTAATGTGATTCATTGGGTAGAACTTGTCCCAGAAGCTCCTGAGGGAAAACGGAAGTTTTTCTAAAATCCGTGCAGGGTAAATGTCAGATTGACTCTGGTTACCATAAAACTTGGTGACCGAAAACAGATAAACTCCATTGTCTTGAGACCAACCCAATGGCTGACAGAGAATATTCTGTCAATAGAAATTTATTTCTTCAACTTATGGATCTGAACCCTGTTAATTGCAGACACTGTTCAGAGGAATGTCACTTTAAGATGCTACCAGTTATTAAATTTCACATGCATACAACACACACACACAAAATCTTAAAAACAAAATGTAACACAAGTTCATAGTTTCTTAAACAATCCTCTTTCCTGTTCTTCTCTGAACATTGTAGACAGCCAGGCTGGATAGAGTACTAGGCCAGGAGTCAAGAAGGCCTGAGTTCAAATGCAGCCTCAGACACTCACTAGCTACTTGACCCTAGAGAAGACATTTAATCTCTGTTTGCCTTGGTTTACTTCTCTGTAAAATGGATATATTAATTGCAACAACCACTCAGGATTATTGTGAGGATCAAATAAAATTACAAATGCAAAGTGCTTTTCAATCCTCAAAATGCCATATAAATGCTAGCTATTATTGTTATATTGAAATACTTATGTTTGTAGATTGTTAGAAAAAAATAGGAAAGTAGAAAAAAAGATGGAAAAAAAAGATGTTGTTGGTTTTTTACCTACTATGTGCCAGGTACTTTGCTGGATGCTGGAAATACAAAGACAGAAATGACAAGTGTCCTTTCCTCAAAGATTTTATATATCTTAAGAAGAATTGAAGACTCTAAAATCATGCTTTTAAGGGGAATGGAGAGAGGGTATAAGGATACAAAGGAAGTGAGAACAGCTATCCCATCAGGGAAATTCAATACAATATTTAAGTACTTAACAGAAGGATTCATGAATCCATTGAGAACTGAGGCTAGAAAGAGGAGTGATAACAAAGCTGAGACTCACCTAAGAGCTGAAAGTGGGTCTCTAGAAATTGTTTTTGTTTGTAAGTTTGTTTTTTGCTTTAAAAACAATTCAACTATGTTCCCATGAACTGCTCATACTAAGAATTCTGTACACCCAGTTAAATGGAATATTTGACCAAGAAAATGGAAAAGCTAAATCACAAGATGCTCAGTGAGTTGTCCAAGATCATAGGCAGAGTTACAGTAATAGCAGATTCAGGAATTAAATGCAAATCCCTCTGGTCCTTGAGCATAGCTTTTGCAATCACAATATTGAATGCTTTCCATTTCTTCTCAGGCAATTCAGGTATCAGTCTGGATTAAGCCAAAATGGGAAAGACACGGGAAGGATGTAGCAACTCTCATTTCCCTAGGTTTCAAATCAATTTAAATAAGCATTATCTGAGTACCCACCATGTGGCTTGGGTGGGTCTGGTGGTGCATGCCTATGCCCCTCTGCTGCTGGGGAGGCTGAGATTGCTGGAGTTTGGGAGTTCTGAGCTTCAGAGCTAAAATGGATTGGATGTCTACACTAAGTGCAACATCAATATGATGAGAACCCAGGAACAAAGAGCACCTAGATTTCCTAAAGATTGTTGAACTTTCCCATGTAGGAAAAAGTGGACATCTTTAAAGTTTCTGAGTTGATCAGCAGTGGGGTCAGACCCATAAGTGGCTGCTACACTTTCAGCCCTAAAAATCCAAAGTATATAATGTGAAACTTGTCTAGAGTAAAAATTTTATTTCATTTTTTAAAGGAAAGCAACAGTCACCATTTTACTTTTAGGTTGCATAAAGAGCTTAAAAAGATCTTTATTGATAATCTTTTAAAAGTTCTACCTTCCCCCAGTAAAATCTTTCTTGCGTCAAAGAAGAACAATTAAACAAAACAAATCAATGCATTGGCTGTTTTGGAGAACGTATGCTTTATTTTGTACCCATAGCCCACCACTTCTCTACAGAGAGGAGGAAAATACTGTCATTTCTCTGAAGTCATGATTGGTCTGGCATATCAGGTCCTTGGGTCTTTGTATCAAACATTTATGAGCTTGGGGCTTACTCTAGGCTTCATGTATCCTGTTAGGATATGTGGAGGCAATGTGGTTCAGTATTGGGACTGCTTAAACCTTCATTTTCGTCAGGCCCTCGATAGGTTTCCGCTCCAGGAAGGCTTAGCTGCACTTTCAAATCCTTCCCCCAAATGAACATTTGCAGTGTGCCATGTTGCAATTATATGCCCTTTGCTCTCATGCCAAGGAAATGGTGAGATCAGTTCCAGAGCTGGCCTGGCTTTCTTTTCTCCTGCCCACATGCTACACATCACAGAGCGTCCGAAGTGGAGGTGTTGCCTTCACCAAGCTTCCTGAACAGCCTCTCCCTGAGCTGCCCAGGGTCTCTCAGCTCTGCTCCTTACCCTGGCAGGCTTCCTCTGCCAGAACACCCATGCCAGGCTTTTCCACATGTTTACACGGTTATGGTTCAAGTGGCTTCTTAAAACAGATGCTGCCTTTCTGTGAGTGAGGCTGCTAGACACTGTTTTTCCAGGGAGAGCAGATTGTCTCCCTTCTGACCTTTACATTGAGTGAAATAGAATCCCACCCTGCTGAGGTTGGTTTTTCCTTTTGCTATACTTGGCAACAATGGTCATAGTCCTGTGCCCACCTCCTTTCTCTTTGGTCTTTCCTGGAATCTTTTTATTTTCCCAGATTTTTCCCACTCCAGACTATTCTTCTAACTTTTCTCTTTATCCAACCAAGACTCCAATTAGTCTTACATATTTTACAGTGGGAGGAAATGCTCCTGTGTGGCTTAATTTTTAATGAAACATAATACCTTTAAATTAAGAAACTTGGAGCACTTAGCAGGTGAAATTGTGCTCATGATCGAGGGACAGCTAGATAGTGCAGGGAAGAGAATGGTGGCATTCATTGGTGGCAGTGTTGGTCCTGAAGGCAGGAAGACCTGAGTTTTAATCCTGCTTCAAACACTTACTTAATGCTAGTGCCTTCCCTCTGAAATGATCTGCAATCAATCTTCCATTTAGCTTGCACACAGTTGTCTACATGTTGTCTCATCCATTAGACTGTAAGCTCTTCCAAGGTAGGGACTGTTTTTGCTTTTCTTTATATCCCTAGACCCCCTAGCACAGTGTTTGGTACATAGTAGGAGCTTAATAAATGTTTGTTGATTGATTGATGCTTAATGTGTTTGTTAATTGATTGACCCATCATCTCATTTTTTGTAAATATCCCTCACTGGTGCTGGATAAGAAAGAAAAGACTTGATGAGTAGGGAGGGACAAGTAAAAGAGAGATTAGACTTTTTCTGCTTGGTCTCAGAGTGAGAACTTGGAGTAATGGATGGATGTTAGGAAGAGGTCTATTGGGCTTGATATAAGGAGAAAGTCTCAAGTAGAACTCTCCCAATGTGGAATGGGCTATCCTTAAGAGGATAAGAGAAGGGAAACTGGATGACCTCTTGATTAGGTGGTAGAACAGATTTTTCTTTTAAAATAAGTTTTTATTGATGTCTTTTGATGTTTTTTTTTTTGTATCAGCATACATTTCCCCAGTATCTTTTTCCCTGCCCCTCCCAGAGAGGCATCTCATATAACAAATAGGATTTTTTAAAACCAAAAAATAAAGAAAAAAAAGAATGGTAAAGAATTAGTGTAATTGACTAATATACCCCCAAAGTCCAAAAACCTGTGCAACATGAACCTCCAACTTCTGCAAAGGGGTAAGACGGGGGTGTCTTTTCAGATCAAAGTAAGACTGGAAAGATTGATTGGAGTTAAATTGTGAAGGGTCTTAAGTGTCAGGGTAAAGAGTTAATATTTTATTCCTAAAGGTAATAGGAAGTCACTGAACATTTTGTTTTGTTTTGTTTTGTTTTGCAGGGGCGTCAGACCTGTTCTTTGGAAAGACTATCTTGGCCCCTGTGCGGAGAATGTATTAGAGAGGGGAGAGGCAAATCAGGGAGTGGCTGTTAGAATAATCTAGGTGAGAGCTCTAAGCTAAGGTGATATCCACGGGATGAATTCAAACAATATTGTAAAGGTAGAATCTCAGGAATGAACTAATTAACTAATTCATTTTTAAGAGTGAGAGAGAGAGAAAAGCTGAAGATTGATTACTCCGAGGTTCCAAGTCTGTATAACTAGGAAATTGGTGCTGATATCAAAAGAAATAGGAAAGTTAGGAGGTGGGATGGTAACCCCTGCTTTGATCTCCTACTATCTCTCATTGGTCTGCAGCATTCTCTAAAAACTGTGATCAAATCTTGCTTCAGACACTTGCTAGCTGTGTTACCTTGGGCAAGTCACTTAATTTCTTGGTTCTTCAATTCCTTCATCTGTAAAAAGAGGGAATTGATGGCCCCTTTCAGCTCTAACCTGATGCTCCTGAGGGTCCTGTTACCAACCTCTGGTGAGCTAACTTCACTTGCCTTCTGCTGTAAGTGGCTGAGCTTATTTCAGTGAAGCTCAGACAAATCAGCACCCAGCCTGGGGCAGAGGAGTTTCTATGAAGATGACTTCAGTCCCAGGACTTCATTATGGGTATCTTACCCATTACAGTAGGCACTTTATAAATGCTAGTAAAACTTGAATATACTTGAAACTTGAAAAGTTGAAATAAATGTTAGACAGTGATTTAGGGTTGCTTATTGTTTATAAATGTGACCTACAAATGACAGACTGAATGTGAATGTGATGTCTGTAAGAGCTCCAAGCTTCACACCTATGTGAACCAAGTCTCACACCAGTCTTTTGCAGACCACACACACGTTCCAACCTACTAAAAGCAATATTTATGTATATGGGTGAAACGGGACAAATGACTTTTTATTTTGGGCTTTTTAATAAAGCATTATGTTCTGCAAGTAGAAAATTACCTTGCCCCATTCTCTCTCTCTCTCTCTCTCTCTCTCTCTCTCTCTCTCTGTATATATATATATATATATATATATATATATACCATTGGTAATTTTCATATTGGGGTGAATTGCAGTATGTTCTGTTAAAAGCAGAACGATGCTTTCTGGGTACTGGAAACACCTCACTAAAGATCATGACAGACAATGGGTATGTAATGTAACCCACTATTGTCAATATTTATGCAATTCAGTTTTTTAAAAAAATCCATTTGTTGGTTATTAGACAAGGGTCTTATACCTAGAAAACTAAAATAACGTTTTTAGGTGGTATAAAAGTTCTGTGATTCTGAACACATTTGGTACCCTTTCCCACCCCTCTGCCACAATGAAGTCAAAGTCACACAAAATTGAGACCTAGATCCATAATCCTATGAACAGAATGAGGTTAAGAGCTCACCATTACTAGAAGGAATGAGGTCCTTCATTGTTGGATATACCCAAGCAGAAACTAGATGACCATTTATCTAAATACTTTTTGGCAAGTCATTTAATCTTTCTGGGTGACAGTTTCCTCTTGTGGAAAATAAAGGAGTTAGAATAGAAGGCTGATAACTTTCTAAATCTATGATCCTATAATCTCTCAATAATACTCCAGAGAAATGCCTACATGGAGTAAAAGGTTGAATTGGATGGCCCCCAAGGCCTCTCCCTACTCTAAGAGCCCACAATTCTTCTCACTTACTATTTCTTTGTAGCTCTTAGTCACCTGGTTCTTATGGTAAGCATCCTCTCTGCCCCCTGACATCTACCACCAAAGTGGGGAACCTGGAATTTCACTTTCATTTCTGGTGCCTTAGCACATGAATCTTCCAACTCCTTCTTTACTCTAGAATACTTTCCCACATAAATTAGAATTTCCTTTGCATAAGTTTATCATAATTCTTATCTACCCATCAGACTTATACTGTTCCAGGTTATAGTCATTAGGAAAAATCAACCCAGTGCATTAGAAACGAGAAAATTTGCTCATAAGGGCATTCAGGAAATGCTTCTTTTTTACCGTCCATGTCCCCAGGGAGCCTTTTAATGTGCCCCGTTCCCAAAAGGTTGGTGGTTGATTTTGTGAGACTACGCTAACACATCCCAATCATGCTCCCTTTCTGTGTTGCAAGCATACCTATGCATAAGAAAACTCTAGGTCCCCAAGAGTGCTCATGGCCTCATGGCTGGGTGGGAATAGGGGAAGCCAAACTGCTCTTTCCTAAACTTGGCGAATTACACAATAATTTCCCAATAAGGACATGATGCCATAGCATGACTATGACTATGTGTTCTTCAGAACACAAAACAACCTTTTGTGGTAGTGGGGGCTACTGATGAAAGTAACTCTGGACCCAAATGAGTAATGTTCTGATTTAACTGACCTCATATATGAACTAAATCGTGTTTGAGAACAGTGTAATTTCTCATAGCCCCTAGACTAGCTCATGTTTAGATAGAGGAGACCCTCTAAGACTTAATAGTAAATACTCATTGATGACTTCAAAATGCAAATTGCCCACAACTGCTAAAAATCCTTCTGACAATTGAGAAAAATATACAAATTCAAAAATCCTTCAGTTCATGACAGAAGGAAAGTTAGCTTTTTCTAGGCAATTCATATGAAGGTGAATGCATAAAAGACTGTGAGATAACTTTCTTTTTCTTTGAAAATAACCTTTGAAGTCAATTTTTTTAGCCTCCAGGGCAAAAAGTAAGGAATAATGTTTGGAAATATACAAGCACAAATTCACACTATCAGGCTAATAATTCCCTCAAAGAAGAAAGCATTTCTTTTCTAAAGTGTACTACATTCTTCCTTTTTTAATTTTTTTTATTAAAAAAAAAACAACCCTAGCTGTGTGACTCTGGGCAAGTCACTTAACCTCAATTGCCTCACCAAAAAAAAAAACAAAAAACCCACACAGTTTTACTGGTATCTCTTGTTTTCTCTCCCTTTCCTACCACAATTGAATCCTCCCTTGAAACTAAGTTAAGCAAAAACATCCGACATAGTAACCATATCTGGCAACATGTATGGTATTTTGCCCTTTCTGCAGAGAAGAACATATGCTTCATTTTCTGTACTCTGGGGCCATTATTGGTTTTTTGATTACTCAGAGTTTGGTTTCCTTTAGTGAACGTTTCGTTGACATCATCGTGCTCTTCTGCATCTCCTGAATCCACTCTGTATCAGTACATACATATCTTATTTTTCTCCAAATTCCTGGACATCATCATTTATTAATGCACAGTAACATTCCGTTACATACACATGTGTGTGTATATGCACACACACATACATACATCCACACATATATACATATATTATGTATACAGGGTGTGATGGTAAATATTTAACAACTGGCTCTCTGAAAATACATGATACACTTTTAAATTTAATTTGCATGATTAAATTTTTTTCTCTGCCACTTTCTTAAGTTTAAATAATCAACAAAACACTAAGTCAAGCACTGATTTGTAGTATTTGCTGATTTTTGAGGTGTAAATGCTCCTGCAGAAAATTTAACATTCAGCTCTTAGGAGCCAGTATGAACTGACTCCAACATATCCCTGGATGTACAAGCATATATGTACCTATTATATACTTATCTATGTAAATATATATATATATATATATACACACACACACACACACACACGTATGGATACTGTGTATCTATATGTACATGTATATGCCTATATACATGTGTGTATTTTGTATATATGTATATGCATAAATAGATATAGACGCATCATATTTTGTTCAGTCATTCTCCAATCAATAGTCCACGATTTTGTGCTTCTATGAATATGTTGGTTTTTTTTTTCTTTTTTCTGTCTTTGATCCCCTTGGGGTTAGTGCCCACTGGAGTGATTTCTGATTTGAAGAGTATAAATAGTTTAGTGACTTCTTTGCATAATTCCGATTTGATATCCAGACTAGCTAGATCAGTTTACAGCTCCTCCAAAATTGCTTGGTAGAAAGAATTTTTGAGTACTTAGCTATTGGACATCAATCTTCAAGAATTAAAAATAAGGCCTAATGGAAGGCAACCTTCAGTTCTGTGTGTCTGCATATGTCACAGTGACTAGAATACTTACACAGGTCATTTATATTCAGGAGTCAGCATGGCGGGAGTTGCCAAAAAGATAAGCTTGAAGGCAGCGTGACTTGATTGACGTTCAGATCTCACCTTTGACACACGCTGTCTGTGTGGCCCTGGGCAAGTCATTTAGTTTTTCAGTGCCCCCAGGCAACTTTCCCAGACTATGTTTCAGAACAGTTGTCAATCCGCATTGGTAGAGAAAGTATCTTTGGTGGGGAGCTCCCTACCATACTGAAATCAGGGGCCTGGTCAAAAAACAAACAAAAAACCCCAATCAACTTTATATGCATTTTTTTGTTATATAAATTTACATATCTTTAATAAACAAAGGAAAATCCCATCAAATAACAAGTAATTTCCAATATTTTCCAGTTTCCCCAAATAGTAACATTACAAACTTGATGAACTTGGATGACAATGTGTAAATTCCCATGCCTGAAACCCCCTTGAGTATACTCAAGGCACAAAAAGAAAACAAGCTTACATTCTGCTTTGCTCCATTTTATTTCTCAGGTCCTTTCAGATTGTTTTAGAACAAGGTGGTTAGCACTTTCCTTTTTTTTTTTTAAATTCTTACGTATTTTCTTTTATTTTAAATTCTTATTTTATGTTCAGGTTCAAATTTTCTCTCTTCCTCCCCCTCCTCTACACTCATGGAAAAAATAAGAAAAAGCCCATTAAAAACATACAGTGAAACAAAACAAATTCCCACAGTGAACATATCCAAAACAACCTAAAACAAAGCCAAGCATAAGCCTCAATCAGCATTCCGAGTCCATCACCTCTGTAGCTAGAGGTAGGTAGCATAATTCATCAAGGGCACTCTGAGATTGGTTGGTCATTGTGTTGATTAGAGTTCCAAGGTTTTCCAAAGTTATCTTTATAATATTGTTATTATTATGTAAATTATCCTCCTGGTTCTACTCACTTTATTCTGAATAAGTCTTCCCAGATTTCTCTGAACCTGTCCCCTTCATTATTTATTTACCATAACTTATCCAGTCACTCCTAAAATGATAGGTATCCCCTCAGTTTCCAATTCTTTGACATCACAAAAATAGCTACTGTGATTATCTCTGCACATATTCCTTCTTTGATCTCTTTTGGGTATAGACAGTATGAGTATCACTAGATGATAATTAACAGTTGGGCTTTTAGGAGTTTCATCTTGTTCACCCTAAAACCAAAGCTGACAAAGATCACATTTAGATGGCTTTATTATTGAAAACAGCCCCAAAGTGTCATTATTTTTTTTAAATCAGTGTATGTTTTTTTTTTTGGCTAGGCAATGGGGTTAAGTGACTTGCCCAGGGTCACACAGCTAGTAAGTGTTATGTGTCTGAGGCCAGATTTGAACTCAGGTCCTCCTGAATCCAGGGCTGGTGCTCTATCCACTGCGCCACCTAGCTGCCCCTAAATCAGTGCATGCTTTGGTAGAGCGATTTCCATTTGGCCACCATGGCCAGAAATACTGCTTAAGTGGTTAATCCAGCAAAAAAAAAAAAAAATTTAAAAGTGTATTTGATTTAGTTTGTTAATGTGGCAGCTTGAGAATGGGGCAGCAAAGTCCAATACTGCCAGCACTTGGCAAACTAAAGTCTCTCCAGATGCAACCTGAGGAGATGAAAATATTCTCTAGCAGTCAAGTGATTTACCCACAGGAAGTAATTTCAGGCTATTGAGGAGCCAGAATTCCATTTGGTAAGTTACCAGTTCCTGGGATTGAATGTTCTAAAAAACTGAATTTGCCTCAAGATAGTCAGTTGGTACTTCAAAGCCACTGTTTTCTTTACCTTGCTCAAAATCTATCCCATTTCTTCTTATACATTTGACCTTTTATCACTTATATATGTGCTGTGTAATTTTTTCCTGCCCTTACTCTTTCTTTAGGACAAAGGCAACTATTTGTGGACATTGGTCCACCCCCTTGTTTGGGTAAAAGCTATGATTTAAACCTGGTCAAGAAAGGATAGTTAAGCAATTGAGGGGGAGATTTTACTGATTTTTTAAAAAAAATGATGATTGTTATTCAAGTCTCTTGTGGTGAATTCTTATGGTCTAAGAAAAGACAAGGGCAGCTTTGCAGATACCCTCTTGAAAATTGAAAACAGCCAAGAGTCATCAGTGTGCTAATCATAATCATTTGCCAATTTGGGTTCCTTGAGTCATCTTCCATTGGGAAGTGTTTGACTTTCATTAGACTTACCCTAACCACACACTGATTTGTTATTTTTATTTCCTTAGTGAGGTTGTCATAATCATCACTAATATGAAGAATAAAACATCAAACAAACTATAATTTCCCAAATGGGTTTAATGATGATTAAAAATAATAATAATAACTAATGTCAAACTCTCCCAACTTTTTTAATCAACTAAACTCCAAGATAGCATTAGCATCATGATTTTGGAGTGTTTCTTCAACATCTTCATACTTTATCTACTAATCCTCTTTCTTATTCTGACTTACCATAATTTCTATCCTCTTCAAACCCAACTCTTAATCTCATTCATACTTCTAACATTATAATTTTTTTCCTTGTAACTTCATTACTATAGGGATACTCCTTCTATTACTAGAGATCATTAACCCCTGTATAACTTACCATCTTAGAGAGTTGGCCCTGGACACTGAAAGGTTAGGTGACTTGTCCATGCTTACACAGCTAGTGGGTGTCAGAGGCAGGCCTTATCTCAGGCCTTTCTGATTCTACCATTGGCCCTCCATCTGCTGCACCATACTGCCTCTCAAAATGGGAAATTGTCATAAAATTCTCATTAAGCCACATTACTAACAAAATGGTGGTTTTTGGGTGAGAATCTATAATGATACCTATGAAAACCTGGACAAATTACTTCCATTGTTTGGATCTCATTATCCTTCTCTGTAACATGAGGGGCAGAGATTGGAACAGATGACTTCTGGGGCCCCTTCCAACTCTAAATTTACTATCCCAAGGTCATAAGATTAGAAAGCTATTACAAACAAGTGATAGATGGATGCTTACCAGAAACTTTGCAGGCAATGTTTTCTGAGAGATAGGGCTCTATTGCTCTGGAAGGCAGATTCCAAAGGTTTAGTTGCTCAGATCTATGATGACCCAAGAGAGTTTGAGCTCATTTGTGTGCTTCTTTGAATTTTTCATTTGCTATCTATGAAGAGGAACTAATAACTATTGCCCCTAGGATAAAACAGAAACTCTTCTCTCAGCCTGAACCTCTATAATCTGGTTCCTGTTCATCTTTCTTGCCTTATTTCATACTACTCATAGGATCAAATTGAGAGCTAGGGAGAGACCTTTGAGGACACCAAGTCCAATCTCTACAGGAGGAGAATGAGGTTCAGAGAGTCCATAATTTACCTAAAGTTACACAGCTAGTAAGTATCTGTAATGACCCAAAGGCCCACCAAATGAAGAAACCAAAGAAAAGTTCAAAAACCCATGACAAAGAAGCTGAGTCCCCCTGTCAAAGTAAGACCAGTAGTAATGTCCCAAAACTCGTTTTCCCCAACTGCAAGGAGTTTGATTATTGACTAGCCACCAATTCCCTAGGAGCCTTCCTTCTCCCTGCTAATGTGAATAAGCATCAGTGCCCAGGTTCAGGCTCCTCTCTGCCTTTTCCCAATGCCTGGTTCTCCTAGACCTTCATAAGGACCCTAAAAAAACCACCAGACTTTACTGGTTTGGGAAAGGGTGTCCCGTTCCAGGCTCTCAGTAGAGGCATGATCTGTTTCCACTATTCTCCCTAACTGCTCTTCATTTTGTAAGCATCTCTTCTCCATAAAGTTGATTTGCTTTACTGTCTCACAGTGAGCTTTACATTTCCTTGTATAAGACCTTTAGTATTCTAATACAGTGTATCTGTTATTGTTATAATATTGTCCAGACAGTATCTGAATCAGGATTCAAACCCGGTTCTCCTTGATTTTGAGTTCAGGGCTCAATCCACCATAATATCTCTTGTCTCCTTCATGAACTTTGCAATTCAGCCAAAAAGGACTATTAGCCATTCTCTGAACTCCTTGCTCCTAGAATTAATAATCTCTCCTTCGCCCACCCAGAAGGCACATCCACATGCATGCCCTTCCTCTTGTCCATCTCTTTGGCTTCCTTCAAGACTCAACTCAGGGTCATCCTCCACCAAGGAGTCTTCCTTATCCACCCAGTAATTAATACCCTCTCTCTTCTCAATTTTCTTTGTTCTACACTAATCTGTGTACATCTGTTGTATCCCACTTTAAAAAAAAATACAGATTTTATTGCACACAGAAATTTAAAAGGAATTAAAGGATAAAAGTGTCTGGGAATTTTAATTTCATTTCTGTAGTCATTATTTATGTGACAGCGTATTTAAGGTGTGTGAGATTTTATTTTTCTTTATTAGTATAGCCAGGACTAAAAGACCTTTCTCTCCCCACCATGCACTAGTGCTAGGAAAGTATATGGCCTCTCTTTCCCCTAGACGAAGTCATGGACAATTTGAATAATCTTATCCAGCTGCTGTATGGGAAATACAATGTACTGACAGATAATTGGAGAGAGAAAAGAGTAGTCCTCTGAGCCTCTTGACCCAACTGAAGTACTGAAACAGGTGGGAGGCACATTGTTTAGATGCAGAAGATGAGATTGTTAAACTGTGATGTCACCATCACAGCCCACATAGGATTAGGGAAAGACACCAAACCATAGTGTGCAAGGGGAATTTGTTCCTCTAGTCTAGACCTTTGGAGACCACATATGTGTGAGGCTAGGGACAATATAAGCATGTAAGACAGTATAAGAGCAGATTTTAGAAACAGTTGTTGTTTTGATTGATGACACAGACTGGCAGAGTTCCTGGAGGAAAGTTAGTACCCTTAGAGAGGGAACAACTCCCATCTGCTGTAGACTGAGGTGAAGTACAGGGAGGGAAACATGTGGCCCAGGGCAGGGATCCACCCCTATCAATATCTCCTGAGACTGATTGAAAGGGTGAATTATAGTAAAAGTAGCACTGCTCAGAAATCAGAGGAGGAGTTGAAAGGAGAACCATCATGAAAGGTTGAGACACTAAACATTCCCTCACTGATACCTCATCCAGAACAAAACTCTAGTGACCAAGACTGTACAGGCCCATGCAGCAGGATTACAAACGGGGGCAACTTAATTTTCTATGCAATGTTTTCTATTTTACACGAGGTCTCTTCCCTAACCAGTAAATAAAACTGTTTGTGTCTTGAACTTTGTGAGCCTATTGACTTATAAAGAGAATTGACCTATGGGAGGCATGTGTCAAATGCTGAAGTTGCCATATTGGATTATCTAGGGAGGGGTGATATTCTGGGCCCTGTGGACATGTGATGATGTACAGTTTCTAGCAAAAGAGTTTATTTCAATCAAAAATCCTCTTTGGAGGATTTATAGGAAGCTATAGAAGAGAATCACCCAAGATGGACCAGTTGGGGGAATACGTATACCAATGAGAACATGCATCCCTAAAGGAATCAAAATAGAGAACTCAGTTTTGTGGATAATTTTCCAAAAATAATCAATGCAACAAACATTTATTAAGGGCCTACTAGGAAGAAGATTCTTTGATAGGTCATGCATGTAGGAAGATAAAATAAAACCAACCCTGACTAGAGGACATTTCATTTTTTCAGAGGGATCAGCACATACATAAATAAGCATAATCCAAAGGGATGTGAAGAAGGAAAAAAATACTTGCAATCAAATAGATTAGGGCATCTGAGAAAGAAAGGAATTCCAACAGGCAAAGGCTAGAAAGGAGTTGGCAATGGCAATGACTCCCATGCATGTATGATGTAGGAAATATAAGATAGAGCTCAGGGAACAGCTTGCAGTATTGGGACATAGGACACACGGAGTGGAATGAGATGAAATAAAGGCTGGTAGAGTAGGCAGCTAGGTGGTACACTGGGCTTGGAATCAATCAGGAAGACTGATCTTTCTGAATTCTTATCTGGCCTCAGACACTAGTGGTGTGACCCTGGGCAAGTTATTTAATCCTGTTTGCCTCACTTTCCTCATCTGTAAAATGAGCTGGAGAAGGAAATGGCAAACCACTCTAGTATCTTTGCCAAGAAAACACCAAATGGGGTCATGAAAAGTGAAACATGACTGAAAGTACTCAACAACAACAAAATAGTTTGGAGCCATATTGTTCAAGGCCTTAAATGCCAGGCTAAGGAATTTGCTTCTTTTCATCTTGGTGGCAACTGGAGTCATTAAAAGGTTTTGAGCAGAAGAGTGATGCTGCCTCTTAGGAAGATTATTCTTGAGCGTTTGTGAAAAATGGGCTGGAATAGAGAGAGATTGAAATGCAAGGGAACTAACTAGAAAGTTTTTTAGTCTAGGCATGAATTGGTGGATTGAAGTAGGGGGTTGGGAGTATGAATGGAGATCAGAAAAATTGTAAAAAATGTTGTAGAAGCTTTAGGAAATGCTAATTGATTAGATTGTAAAAGGGTGTGCTGGTAAATATTTAACAAGTAGCTCTTTGAAAAAAATGTACACACAACCTACTTTTAAACTTAACCTTCATTATTAACATTTTCTTCATCACTTTTCTTAAGTCTAGAAAATCATCAAAATAATAAATTAGGCAGCGACTTGTAGCATTTGCTGTTTCTGAGGTATAAATGCTCACACTGAAATTAAAAAATTGGCTCTTGCTAGCTTGTTTGAGTGGGCTTTAGCACACTCCTGTATGAAGCTTACAGAATTTGTCCAGATCCTACCTGAACGTATCAGTCCTATTTCTCGTCCTCTCCCTTTGTTAGAAAGTCATGTGACTAACCAATACTAGTTCCTCCCCTGCTTCATCCATGATAACTTCTTGATGGGATACTCTAGACAAAAAGGCCCACAGAGAATGAAGTGATTTCTACCTTTTCTTCTAATCTTTATTCCTCCCCTCTGCCACCTCTCCTGCTTTAAGGCTAAAATTCCATATTGGTGGATTAGTTCCCACTTACCTCTCAATTAAGCAATCAATCAATCAATCAATCAACAGGCATTTATTAAGCTTTTACTATGGGCAGGAACCATGACAATTGCTGGCAATACAAAGAAAGTAAAAAACATGGTCCTGGTTCTCAAGGAACTCACAGTCTATTGAGGAAGATGATATGTAAACAACTGGGTACAAAGATACATGCATGGTCATTTGGAGGTAATGTCAGAGAGAAGGGACTAGCATTGAAGGGGACTGAGAGTCTTCTTTCAGAAGATGGGATTTAGCTGAAATTCAAAGGAAACCAGGGACACTAGGAGGGGCAGTTAGGGAAAAGAGAAATGGAGAGCCATGTATGAGGAAGAGCAAGAAAACCAGCATCTCTAAATGGAGGGGAGTAAAGTGTAAAAAAAATTAGAAAGATAGGAAGGGGGCAGGGTGTGAAGAGCTTTAAGAGTCAAACAGGATTTCATATTTGAACCTAGAGGTAACAGGGAACCATTGGAATTTAATGAAGGGGTAGCTAGGTGGCACAGTGGATAGACTACCAAGACTGAGGTCAAATCTTGCCTCAGATGCCTGCTAGCTGCGTGACCTCTAGAGTAGTTTGCTATTCTTATTTTACAGATGAGGAAACTGAGGCAAACCCTGTTTCCTCATCTATGAAATAAGCTGAAGGAGGAAATGGAAAACCACTCTGGTATCTTGGCCAAAAAGACCCCATTGGTCTCACAAAGAGTCAGACATGACTGACATGACCGAGGAAGAACAATAAAGAAGTTTATTGAATAGGGCAATAATGTGGTCAGACTTATACTCTAGCAAGACCAACCTGATAGCCAAGTGGAGGATGGACTGGGATAGAGAGAGATTAGAGGACAAAGACCATCCAGAAGAATATTACAATACTCCAGGCATGAATTGATGAGGATCTGTGCCAGAGCAGTAGCAATGTCAGAGGAGAAAAGGGTGATACATAGATATGAGATATGCATGTGAAGGTAGAATTGACAAGGTTTGGCAGCTTATTGGATACAGTGGGTAAGAGAGTAAGAGATTGAGAATGATGGCTAGGTTTTGAGCTTGGGTGGCTGGGAGGATGGTGATGTCATTGATAGTAGCAGAGAAATTGGGAAGAGAGAAGAATTTGGGGGGTAAGAGAATTAGTTCTGTTTAGGACATAATGAGTTTTATTTGCCTATTTAATATTCAGTATGAGATGTCAAAGATGTAGCTAATGATGAGATACTGGTACTCAGGAAAGAGATTGTTGTTGTTCAGTCATTTTCAGTTACGTCTGATTCTTCATGACCTCATTTCGGGCTTTCGTGGCAGAGATACTTGACGTGGTTTGCATTTCCTTCTCCAGTTCATTTTATATATGAAGAAACTGAGGCAAACAGGGTTAAGTGACTTGCCCAGGGTCACACAGCTAATAAGTCTCTGAGGCCAGATTTGAACTCAGGAAGATGAGTCTTCCTAACTCCAGGCTTGGCACTCCATCCATCGTGCCAGCTAGCAGCTCCAAGGAGCATCCAATCCAAGGATGGATTGATTTGAGAACCATCTGCATGGAGATGATAATTGAATCCACAGGAGTTGATGAGATCACCAAGCAAAATAGTATAGAAGGAGAAGAGAATAGGACCTAGGTTAGAGCCTTTGGGAACACTCAGAATTAGTGAGTGGCACCTGGATAAAGATTTAGCAAAGAAGCCTGAGAAGGAACATTCAGACGTGCAAGATGAGAACCAGGAGAGAGGAATGTCATGAAAACCTAGAGAGAAATGAATATTAAGAAAAAGATGATTGGTGGCACCAAAGGCTGCAGAGAGGTCAAGAAGGATGGGGATTGAGAAAAGGCCCTGCAATTTGGCAATGAAAAGATTTGTAGAGAGCACTTTCAGGCAAATAATACAATCAGAAGCCATAGTGCAGAGAATTTGGAAAGAGCGAGAATAGAGAAAGTAAGGTTAGAGAACTGGGAGAGATCACAAGTTCAATGAGGCTTTTTTAAGGAAGGGAAAGACGTGTGTAGACAACAAAGAAGGAGACACTGAAGATTGGGGAGAGAGAAAGATCAACATTTGAACTCAGTCTTCCTGACTCCAGGCCTAGTGCTCTATCCACTGTGCTATCTAGCTACTAGATATTATTATCTAATAGTCACAAGTACTTAATACATGTTTGCCAAATGCTTAACCAGTGAAACGCTAGTCAGCCTTGTTAATCCCAGCTAGTTTCCAGATAACACGAGGCAATAATACTGGGCAAGAATACACAGGCATTATTTTTCTTTCCTCTGCCCATGAGCCCTCCCTTTCTGATTGTAACCAGCCTTGACATCCCAGGTGATGGCTTAACTAGCAATGAATATATTTGCCACTTTGGCACATAGAAATCTCTATGGCAGATAGTCCATAGGCTACTTATTCTCCTTCACATTTGCACAACAGTTGTGCCTTTCTTCATATCTAATCTTTTGATCCATTTAGCACTCAGCCAAATTTAATTCTCCTTGTGTTAGTTTTAGCGTTAAATTCCTTTGCTGGTGTACAGGTTCCATGCAATCTGGCATGAGCTATTTATCTATTTGGGATGTTTCAAAGCCCCCTAAGATGTTTTTGAGATTATCAGACAATTATACAATACCCCTTGTCATGGAGTTATCAGATTTACAATTGGAACTGGCTTTAGAGATCTTCCATGTCATTCTTTTCATTTTATGGAGGAGAAAATTAAGCCCCACAGAAACTTACTGACTTGTCTGAGGTCACATGGCTCATGAGTGGCAGAGTTGGATTTCAAAACCCTCTAAGTCCAAAGCTAGGGCTCTTTCCAGTATGCTGGGTAGCTGCCACTGATCCAATCCCATTTAAAGCATCCTGTTTGGCCAGTGGGACTTGTGGCTATTAGTCTTATCTCAGTAGAAGGTATCTTAGAGATTATCCAATCTAACACTCTGATTTTATACTCTGAAGTCCACAGAGGTTAGTTGACTTGTGCAATGCCACATGACTCATTAGTGGCAAAGCTGAAACTGAAGTCAAGTCTTCTGATTTCTATAACAGTATTCTTATGAATAATAGAGCATTATTATACAGTGATTGGCTCTGGAGTCAGAGTATCTGGGTTCAAATCCCATCTCTGATGTTTATTACCCAGATGATTTAAGGTAAATCACTTAATAATCACACAGTTACGTATCTTAAGTTTTGAATTTCAAACTTTGGCCGGTGCCCCACAACTTTTGCAAAAAGGACCATGAGTGAATGTGCCCAGTAGGGGCTAGAACAATGGTGCACACAAGTTCCAGATCTCTATCTTTTGCCAAGAAATCAGTCCATAATATTATGGGAAGGGGATCAAAAGTGAAAAGTGAAGAAGAGGAAGCATATGTAACCAAGTCAGGATCCAAGAGATATAAAAATTATGTGACGCAGCGGACAGAAGGCTGGGTCAGGAGTCAGGAAGACCTGAATTCAAACATGGTTTTCAGACATTTACAAGTTACATGATCTTAGACCAAGTCACTTAAGTTCTGTCTGCCTCAGTTTCCTCAACTATACAATGGGAATAATAATAGCACCTACCTCCCACAGTTGTGAAGATCAAATGAGATAATATTTGTAAAGTACTTAGCCTAGTACTTGGCATATAGCAGAAGATATGTATGCTAGCTATCATGATTATAATTATTATTATTGCTAAATGTAAATCCAGTGGGCCTGGGCTGTGTTCCAAGGAGCTTTCAAGGACCTCACAGGCTCTTTGTTTAGAGTTTTCTGTGAGTGGACTCATTTCCAGCTGATTTTTCCACCGTAGTTTGATTATGAACACAGTTGACTTCATCAAAATGACACTTTTTTTTTCCATTGGTATTTACCTTAGGCCTAGAATCTAAATAAATGATCACAAAAATTCAAATTAGCAAAGTCAGAGCTAGTGATTTGCTGCAGATGACATAATTCTAGCTTTCTTCATCTCATTCCCCTCTTAGACCACATTAGAGGCAGTGCTAAAACCAAGGCAGGTTAAAAACTTGACCTACCAATTGTCAGTCTAGGAAGCTTCCTTCAGCTGAAACACTACCACCAAGACACATTTTGAAATATTTGGTGTAATAAAATCATGTTGTTGTTTTTTTTAAGGTGGCAAAAACAATTCTTACTTGGATACTGACATATGCAACTACAGACATTGCTCTATTCCTAGATCACAGTCATTTTTTGCTGATGTATTCAGGCTACTCGAGTAATAGTAGACTCATTTCAAACAGATTCCATTTTTGTTCAAGAGGGTACCTTCTGAATAGTTTACCAGAATAAAAACTGGCTGCTATTTCTTCTAGTAGCAACTGAGTAGAAATTTTTGAATGGTCTCTACTTACAAACTGTTCCTCTGAATATCTATCAGCATGCTCAGGAAACAAAATTGGTTTGGTAAATACATTTGTGCCTTAACATGATTTCATGTGTGACAAAAGATTGAAGTCAATGGATTAGAAATGTAAGTCATATGTTGATTTACTTCCAGTACATGGCAAGGGATGTAAACAGTGTAGCAACAGTTTGAATTCAAGTAAGAAATTGAAAATGAAGGGGCAGCTAGGTGGCGCAGTGGAGAGAGCACCAGCCCTGAAGTCAGGAGGACCTGAGTTCAAATCCAGCCTCAGACCAAACACTTGACACTTACTAGCTGTGTGACCCTGGGCAAGTCACTTAACCCCAATTGCTTAAAAAACAAACAAACAAAAAAAAGAAATTGAGAATGAAAACTAACAAAGAACAAAGCATTACATTTTTATTATTCTTAACCAGGTGAACAAATAACTTAACCTGCCTGTCTATATTATACAAAGAGAGGAGGATTGATGGCAAAGATCTGATTATTTTAATTATGCATACATTCTGGGTAATGCTGGTTCCAAAGGGAACAGGGCAGCTGCTTAAAGAAATTATCCAGATTATCTATCTGTGTATGGATTTAAAATGAAGAAAGATTCCTACAAATGACAAGGGTTCAGAGACCTTTACTGACATTTACAAGCCTAGAAAGACCATAAAACTCTAAACATTGGAGGAACATTAAAAGTATAAACGGATTATATAAAACAGGAAGTTGTTAAAAGGAATAGAAGCAACACCTAGAAAGGCTGGTTGATTTAAGGATTCCCAAATTAAAATACATGTCAAAATCTTACAATTAGTTAACCATGTAAAGCAAGTAATTGTTGCAAAAAGGGGACAATTCTTGTTAAAAGTTAGTTTTTTTAAGATGCAAACTTTTTTAGTTTATTGTATGTCGAAACAATTATTTTACTTTGTCCCAGTTAATGTGTGTATCATAATTTCCCTGGACTTCCTTTAGTTTTCTCATCTGTAAAATGGCCTTTGAAGTCCCTTCCAGCTCTGAATCTATGATGAAAAACATAGCTCCTTGTTCCTCAGGAGAAATGAGGGACTATGGGTATGGAGTTTTACAAATAACTTCAGATGCCGTCTCTTTGTTAGTAAGTTTTGCTTAACTCTAGCTATGTTAAGAGGGAAGATTAATGTGTTGAGTGGTTGACTTCGGAAACGATTGTGGTATAAGAAAAAGGCATCAGTATAATTTCCAAGAAACCAATAAAGCAGACTGAAATGAGTGGAAAACCTGTCGAAGGTAGATGTTCCAACCAGGAGATCAGTGTGAAATCTGGAGGCAAGATGCAGAGTGTGCTGGGATCTGAATGACTCAAATTTCCAAAACCTTAACCTTTTATGGTAACTGTTTATGTTTCCTACTCCCCCAATTCTGCTGTGTTAGTGTGGTCATAGGACAGGTCCCCTATGCCCTTCCAGGAAGGGCCATCTGTTGGGACACACATCTCTGTTTGTACCTCACCTCAAATGATCATATGTTCCAGGAACTTCAACTCCCTCTGTCCAATTGGCACCTCTCTAACTTACCAGAAAGGAGGTGCGGGCATTGTAGAAAAATTTATCCCAGTTTGTTTACTGGTCAGGGCTCAAATGGCATTTAAACAGATACTGCAGTTTGGCCAGTCTTGAAAGCTAGCATTCATGAAACCTTGGAAAACCGAGACAATTATCCACCCCAAATGGCATCACTCAGGATTCAAACAATCCTTGGCTGGTCTAGAATGCCACAGTTCATGCTTTTCCTTTGCAAATCCAGATGAGGTTATTGGATGCCTTTCAGGTTCAATTTAGTCAAAAGGAAGGGCTGGTGTAGGTGGTCTAATGGGTCAGGGGTCAGGAGCAGAGGGTATTGCTCCTCAGTTGAGATAATAATGAGGGCCTTATACTTGTGGCAGATTTCATTACCTCATTCTTCTTTATGGAGAGATCAGTTTCTGGGCAGGAGAGCTAGGAGGCTGGATGAGCCAACTTTTTTGGGAGGTTCTTTCCTAAGAACTACTGTTGTAATCTTTTCCTCTAGACAATAGATTTGACTGACCCCAATTGACTCAAATCAATGGCTACAAGTGAGTCCTTTCCATCTCAGACATGATTTCCACCTGCTGATCTAGGTGCTGGCTACCAGCCAGTTTAACAGTTTGCTCATCTCTCAATGTCCCAGGAGAAGGCTCTGATGTATCTGTCAAAATTATTGGAGTCATTATTGGGATTTGATGTCCTTTCCTTCTCTTTGCTGGTGTAATTCCAAGTCAACCCTAAAACTGTGGGTCTGGATTAGAGTGCAACCTATCTGATGTGATTTCTGGTCATATTTGATCTGGAGTTCAGGTCCCATTTAGTATCTCCTTCAGGAATGAGCTCTGCTTTCTACAGATTCAATTATCCAATAAACTTGCTTGGCACATACCTAAGAACCTCCAAGACCCGAGAGCTCCCAACATTCATAGCTTTATAAGCCTGAGTCCCTCCCCTGTGATGAAGGAGATTTTTCCTTATGTTTCCCAGGTGTTCCTGAGGTGTAAACATGGGTACATGGGTATCAGAGTAGTAACTCTTTTGGCTACCCCAGAACACAGATCAATTTACTTGGATTTCTGGGGGATGAATGACTGACCACCTAGTGAGTTCTTCTGGACCCAATTTCAAATGTGATGCAGAATCTATGTGAAGATCATCAGAGACAGGATGGGGAGGAAAATGGAAGAAGGATGCAGGCAGAAACACCCCATTTCCTTGATCCCCCACTGGACATTTTTGGTAATATCTCCCTAGTTCTTACACAATCTCAAACAAGAAAGGATGGTGAGAAGGGTGAGAGAGTTGGAATATTGGTGCCTAGTTGCTCCAGAGGATCCTAATCCAGCATGCATCTTGCAGTTGTCCTGGCATAGGAGGACTGTTTACTTCATTGAATATCTAGATCTTCCCTGGAGTGGAAGGATATCCCAGAGCAGCCCTACCCAAGCTACTTTCCAGACTTCTCTACACCAGCAGTTACCTAGGACTAAAACTAGTATTAAAACAGCCTTTGGACATGGTAAAAGACACAAAACCCTACTACTAATGCAAAGCTTTCCCAAATCTCTGATCGATTTCTTTCAGAGAAATTCTAATGTACAAAAAAGATTTTGCTATAATTACTATGTCATTTAGTTGACCCTGTGTCAAAGCCAAGCTTGCATTACTCCTAGAAAAGTGTACATTTAGGGAAAAGGCTTTTCTCTGCTTTTTAAAATTTACCTTTTGCACAATTGATATGTCTGTTTCTGGAACTGTTGACTGGTTTATTTTTGCATTGCTTTATTTACAAACTCATTCAAAGGTGTGAAAAGGGGGTCTGTTGATTTGTCCTGACACCATATTACAGGGCAAGGTGTGTATTGTTCAACTGGAATTAAGCTTTACTCAGACCTGGCCATATTGCCAAGAAAACCCGATATTTAATCTTTCTGTGTGTACTTGAACCTTGGGAGGCCTAATCCCTTTTCTGGCCTGGGGGCATTTGGGGGATTTAAAATGTTATTCAAATTTATTGCCATTGTTTTTGCCTATTAATCTACATTGTAAGTCAGGGTACTTCATTGTGGAGTAATGCTCAGAATCAATTGCAAACTGGTAGTTTAATGTGACTAGGAGATAGATATTTATTATTGTTATTAGATGATGCACAAACCATTTGGAAGAGAATTTACAGATACCCTGGAAAGCTTCTCTCTGAAGATTTTGTCTTTTAAAGGGCACATAAAGTTTCAGATTTGCTTTGTAGTCCATGAGTACCCACGAGCCCATGAGGATGTGTAGACTAATGTGAGATGGATGTCTTGGGCTCCTTTCAATGTGCCTGTGTGCTTGTATCAATTTCAACAACAACACAATGCCCAACTGCTTGATGCTACAGTGTAAAGGAAATGAAAAGAAAGAAAAAAAAGAGTAGGAATTACATAGGTCTGGTGCAAAAGAGAAAGCTGGATTTGGAGTCCTAAGATCTGAGTTTGAAAGAAGACTATGTTTCTTAATGTCTGTGTGACCCAGGGCAAGTCTCTCTGAGCCTCAGTTTCCTGGTCTATAAAAATGAAAATAATCTGTGAAATAGGACACCTCTATTATTACTCAGGAAGGGCCGCTTTCTCTCCTATAGACAAAAATGTTAGGGCTCTTCTCTGCCTTAGAACTGGGTTACTGTGAGGGTCAAAGGAGATAACATAGGTAGGTGCTTATAGTTATCTATAAATGCTACCTATTACATTTGATTAGATGACCTCTTTTAAAGACATTTCAGATCCTTGCAAAGATGGCAGAGTATAAGCAGCAACCCAGCTGAACCCTCCATTTCCCTCCAAACCACTTTAAAACAATACCTCAAATCAAAGTAAGAAATGGCAGAACCAACAAAAGGTTAGAGTGAGACATTTTTCTAGCATACGACAACTTAGGACATTGACAAGAGAGGTTTGTGACAATGGGTTGAGGATCTGTGCATACCAAATGAACACAGGGGTAGCAGCAGTGGTAGACCTTAGAGGCAGCAGCAGTAGCAGCAGCAACTTCAGGAGCTCTCGTCCCAGAGAAAGGGATCAGACAACTGATCAGAAAGTGATTACAGGCAACACTTTGCTAGCACTTAGTGTAACTGGTGCTGATTGGCAACTCTATTGCCCATAAGCAGTTCTGGGTTGCAGGTCTTGGTTACAGTTCTAGGGAAGAGAGGCATGTTTGTGGCCAGTCACAATGGAGCAGGGGCCCAGGTCACAGTTCCAACTCAGAGAGGGGCACTAGCACTTGTAGCTACTAGGGAGTAGGGGTCCTTCCTGGGTAAAGATCAGAATGTAGACCAGGAGAGCAGCATGAAAAAGACTGAAGCTAGAGACAGTGGCTCCCTAGCCCCAGGTGAGCAAAGTCCAACTTAAACATAAACTAAATTTCAGGAGTAAAGGAGAAAATATTGCAAACAGTTAGAAAGAAACAATTAAAATATTGTGGAGCCATAGTCATGATCACACAAGATTCATTTGAAAGTCAAATTTTCTGTTCAGCTCTGGTCTTTTCATCAAGAATGCTTGAAAGTCTTCTATTTCACTGACTATCCATTTTTTCCCCTGAAGAATTATACTCAGTTTTGCTAAGTAGGTGATTCTTGGTTGTAATCTTATCTCCTTTGACCTCTGAAATATTATATTCCAAGCCCTCTGGTCTCTTAATGTAGGAGCTGCTAAATCTTGTGTTATCCTGATTGTGTTTCCACAATACTTGAATTGTTTCTTTCTGGCTGCTTGCAATATTTTCTCCTTGACCTGGGAACTCTGGAATCCCAGAAGTTTTCCTTTGGGGATCTCTTTCAGGAGGTGGTCGGTGGATTCTTTCCATTTCTATTTTACCCTCTGATTCTAGAATATCAGGACAGTTTTCCTTGACAATTTCTTGAAAGATAATGTCTAGGCTCCTTTTTTGATTGTGACTTTCAGGTAGTCCAAAAATTTCAAAATTATCTCTCCTGGATCTATTTTCCAGGTCAGTTGTTTTTCCAATGAGATATTTCACATTGTCTTCAATTTTTCATTCTTTTAGTTTTGTTTTTACAATGTCTTGATTTCTCATAAAGTTACTAGCTTCCATTTACTCTATTCTAATTTTTAAGAAAGTATTTTCTTCAATGAGCTTTTGGACTTCCTTTTCCATTTGGCCAATTATGCTTTTTAAGGTATTCTTCTCCTCATTGGTTTTTTGGACCTCTTTTGCCATTTGGGTTAGGCTATTTTTTAAGGTGTTATTTTCTTCAGTATTTTTTTGGGTCTCCTTTAGTAAGCTGTTGACTTGTTTTTCATGATTTTCTTTCACCACTCTCATTTCTCTTTCCAGTTTTTCCTTTACTTCTCTTACTTGCTTCTCAAAATCCTTTTTGAACTCTTCCATAGCCTGGGACTAATTCATATTTTTCTTGGAGGCTTTGGATGTAGGAGCTTTGACTTTGTTGTCTTCTTCTGGTTGTATGTTTTGATCTTCTTTGTCACCAAAATAAGATTCTGTGGTCTGACTTTTTTTGCGCTGTTTGCTCATGATCCCAGCCAATTACTTGAGTTTTAACCTCTTTGTTAAGGTAAGAGTCTGCTTCCAGTGTGAAGGATGTACTGTCCCAAGCTTCGAGGGTTTTGTATAGCTGTTTTCAGAGGGACTTCTAGGGACCTGTAAATTTTCAGTCCTTCCAAGGTGGTACAATCAAGGGTGAGGTGTTTACTCCTTTTCTGGCCTGGACTCTGGTCTATGAGTGACCACAAGCACTCTTTTCTACCTTGGAACTTTGAGGAGGATTCCCTCTCTACCACCACCACAAGCCATTCCAGTGCTCCTCCTCACCCCAGGACCACCACCCACCACTGAGACCCAGATCCAAGCAAGGGCACAGTAAGAGAATCCTGCCTTAGCACCAGCAAAGAGATCCCTACAATCCCCCTCTGGTCAGCCACTTGATCCCCCCTTTGTCTGTGGGTGGAGAGCTCAGGGAAGCAGCCACCACCCTCGGGCTGGACCAAGCTCCTCTCTCACCAAGGTCTGACAAACCTTTCCTATTGACTTTCTAAGTTGTTTTTTGTGTTTATGGGTTGAGAAGTCTGGAAACTGCCACAACACCCCTTGATTCAACCCCCTGAGGACTGCTCCAGGTTCAATGAGGCCTGGTCTTTAACTTCAGAGCCCATGCTGAGCTGTGCTCGTCTCCCAGCCCAGTGCAACAGACCTTTCCAATCAACCATCCAGGTCGTCTTGGGCTGGAAATTTGTTTCACTCTGTCTTTTTGTGGGTTCTGTTGCTCTAGCATTTGTTTAGAGCCATTTTTTACTGGTGTTTGGGGGGGTTTAGGGGAGAGCTCAAGCAAGTCACTGCTTTTACTCCAACATCTTGGCTTCACCCCACCATGATCACACAAGATTTAACAGCTTCCACTTTAAAGAAACAGAGGGCTTGGAATATGATATTCCAGAAGGCAAAGGAGCAAGCATTACAACCAAGAATAACCTATACTGCAAAATTGAGTATAATCCTTCAGAGGAAAAAATAGACATTTAATAAAATAAGGGATTTTCAAACATTCTTCATGAAAAGACCAGAGCTGAATAGAAAATATGACTTGTAAACACAAGACTGGAGAGAAGCAAAAAAGATAAACATGAAAGAGAAATCATAAGGAACTTAATAGGTTTAAACTGTTTACATTCCTACATGGGAAGATGATACTTATAACTCCTAAGAACTTTATCATTATTAGAGGTCTACATAGATAGTGGGCATGAGTACGAGTAAATTGAGTTGATATGATCTGAAAAAAAAATGAAAGACTAAGGAAGAGGATTGCACAAGAAGAAGGGGAAAGGGAGAAGTAGAAAGGGGAAATTTTTCTCACATAAAAGAGATATGCAAAGAAGAGCTTGAAAAATGGGGAGTGGTGGAGGGTAATACTTGAATCTCGTTATCATCAGAATGGTTCACAAAGGAAAGAATATACAAATACACTCAGGTGGGTATAGAAATCTTTCTGACTCAATAGGGAAACAGGAGGAGAAAGGAATAAGAAATATTGGGTGGATGATAAAAGGGACGGGAGATTAAGGGAGGCAATGATCAGAAACAAAATATATTTTTGAAGGAAAAACATAGTAATCATATCTGTGAATGTGAATGAGATGAGCTCAACTATAAAATGGAAGCAGATAACATAATGGATTAGAAGCCAGAATCCAACAATATGTTGTGTACAAGAGACAAACTTGAAACCAAAAAATACATACAGTTCAAATAAAGGGCTGGAGCAGAATCTATTAAGCTTCAGCTGAAGTAGAAAAAAACAGGGGTAGTAATTATGATCTCAGACAAAGTAAAAGAAAAATAGGCCTAATTAAAAGAGACAATCAGAAAAACTACACTTTGCTAAAAGGTACCATAGATAATGGAGAAATATAAAAATTTTTTTTTCCAGTAGGTTATTCTGATACAGACCTCGTTTCTCAAATATATAGGAAACTGAGTCAAATTTATCAAGATAGGAACCATTTCCCAACTGATAGTCAAAGGATATGAATACACAACTTTAGAAGAAGGAATCAAAGCTGACTATAGTAATATAAAAATTCTCTGAATCATTTTTGATTAGAGAAATGCAAATTAAAACAACTCTGGGATACAATCTCACACTTACCAGAAATGACAAATACTGGAGGGTTTGAGAGAAAATAGGCATATTAATAAACTGTTAGTGGAATTATGAACTAGTCCAATCATTCTGGAGAATAATTTGTTATTTCGTTAACCTCTGTTATTTTTTTTGTAAATTTTTTATGCATCTAAAATTTAAATACAAAACAAGAAAAGAAAAAAAACATTTCCAAATAAATAGCAGAATACGAAAGAATTCAGTATAAAACAATAAATTTCCATTTCAAGAAAGCTTATATGATAAATACCAGAAATAATTTTCAACGCTACCCATCTTTGCTTCCTTCTAGGTTTTCTTTTGTTCCCTGCTGTTCACTTTTTACTTATTTTTACCCCTCCATCCCCTGCCCCCCCAACTAAGGAAGGCTACAATTAAACATAAATATATTATATATATTATATGTATTTTATATATATACACACACACATATATACATATGTATACACATTTTATATATAGATATCTCTAAATATATGCATGTATACACATATATGTACATATATGTAAAACCATACTTTGCATTTTTTCCACTTGTTATCTCTTTCTCTGGAGATGGATAGCATCTTCCTTCATTGATCCAAGTTGGAGAACAATTTGGAACTAAACCCAAAGTGCCATAAAACTGTCTATATGCCCTGGTAGTGGTATTGATCCAACAATACCGCTACCAGGTCTGTACCCCAGAGAGATCAAAGAAAAAAAGGAAAAGGACTTTTACGTACAAAATATTTATAACAACTCTTTTTGTGGTAGAAAATAATTGGAAATTGAGGGGATGCTCATCAATTAGGGAATGACTGAACAAGTTGTGGCAAACGATAGTGATGGAGTACTATTGTGTTGTGGAAAATGACAAGGGGATGGTTTCAGAAAAACTTAGCAAGACCTCTATGAGCTGATACAAAGTGAAGTGAGAAGAACCAGGAGATCATTGTGTACAGTAAGAGCAATATTGTAATAATGATCAACTGTGAAAGACTTGGCTACTCTGAACAACACAATGATCCAAGACAATTCCAAAGGATTCATGATGAAAAAAAAATGCTATCCATCTCCAGAGAGAGACTTGATGAACTCTAAGTGCAAATTAAAGTATAACTTTTTTGCTTTTAATTTTTTTGTTGTATTTTTGTGTGATATGGCTAATATGGAAATATTTTGCATGATTTTACATGTATAGCTGATATTATTTTGCCTGCCTTATTAGAGGGTGGGGGCAGGTTGGGAGGGAAAGAGAATTTGGAACTCAAAATTTAAAAAGAAAAGAATGTTAAAAATAAAAAAAATTATAAATTTATTTTAAAAAATAAAGACATTTCAGAAGTTGTGGAAGTCAAATTTAAAGCAATCTTAATAAAGTCACTTTCTTCAGCTAATCAAAACCCTGAAAGTTGATGGGGTGGATTTTTCAGACACATTGTGCTGTATAGGATCACCCTGTCACACTTGTAGGTATTTATGGAACCATGTTTCTCTTGAGACATAATTCACTTCCTGGTTTTGTCTGCCATATTTGGAATGTGAATTCTCTCCTTTATCCTATCAATGTATTATTTAATAGGTTGTTTACTATTACCATTTCATTATGTATGAAAAGCAAGAAATCTTGGCTATCTAAACCTATCAGGGAATGCATCAACCTGGAAATCTGTAGTTTTGCTCCTTTAAAGACACTAATTTTTTTCTTTTGTTTTAATATTTTTGGATTAAATCATCTTTCTCAAATGTATCACACACTACCTCGACCTCTTCAACAGAATGTATCAGACTTAATGATTTATGGCTTTCTATCATATTATAATGCAATGATAGTCTTCAGGCATATTTCTCTCTATACCAAAAGACTGCAGGCTATTGTGCTTTTTAAGTTTTTATGTCTCTCAGAGCATTGGAAAACTGCAAGGGACCTCAGCACTTATCTAGATTAACCTACATATGAAAAAGAATCCCCTGTATACCATCCAAATCCAAGAAGTATTTAGTCAACCAGCCTTTGCTTGAAGACCTCCAATGGCTGAGATCGGGATAGGGGGAGGAATGACTCACTACCTCCCCAAACAGCCAATCTCACTTTTGGTTAGGTATAATTGTTAAGAAACTTTTCCTTACATTCAGCCTAATCTTGTCTCCTTACAGCTTCTACTCCTGGTTTTTGCCCTTTGGAACCAAGCAGGAAGAATGTCTGTCTTCTCCCTTGTTGTCCAGCTGTTAACTGCTTCTGCTTTAGACACAACACAATGAGATAAAAAGAACCTTGGACTCAGAAACAAGAGAGTCTTGTGTTTGAAACCTGCCTCTGACAGTTATTAATTGTGTGAACACAGGTCAGTCACTTAACTTTCTATGCCTCAGCTGCTAAACAAGGACAATAGTATTTGTAACATTGGCCTCATGGGAATGCTCTGTGGAATAAATTAGCCATGAAGTTCTTTGTAAATATTAAAGCATTGTGGCAATATCAACTATGTTACTCATTTCTGTCAATGTGTCAGACCTACATCAATCTCTCACTGCCTAATTTAATTTTTCTAATCTGCTATGGGCCTTAGAAACTAAATAACAAGTTTGTTAAAGCTATGTGAAAAAGTGAGAGTTAATAGTTTCTGAGTGAGGACACAGGAAATAGATATACGAGTATGTTAGAATTGCATAAAGTGCATAAAATAAGCATCCGCAGAATCTAAATAAAGACTCTCTTGAGAGTTTTGTGAATGGAGATTGTAACACTTATTTTGGTTGCTACCCAGAGACTGATTTTGCTTATTTCCTGGTTCTAAGCTGTTAAAAATCTGGTAGTTTCCAAATAACTGAGTTCCAGGTAGGTGGCATATTACTGTAACAACCTGCAGACATGTGAGCTGTGAGCTGTATACATTCTTCAACCCCTGGGAGTAGACCACTGGGACATTCTGAAAAGCAGCAGAGGATGACTTCACTTGTGTTTCCAAACTAATATGTAGACTAGAGCTGTGAATAACAAGAGTCTGAGTGAACTGTCCCTTAATTTAAATATCCATCTACAAATAGACTCAGAGAACTCAATATATCTCAACTAAACTCATGATCTTCTCTATAAAACCTGCTCCTTTCTGGCCCTCTCATTTCTTTTATTCACACCATTATTTTCCCATTATCTAGAACCCAAAGCTTATAGTCTTCTTGACTCTTCTCTATTCCTTACTCCACATCCAATCAGTTGCCAAATTGATTCTACTTTCATAATCTCTTCCATCCACTTGCTCCTTTCCATTTCCTCTGTCACCACACCAATTCATATGCTCATCACTTCTTGTGTGGGTAACTACAATAGCCTTCTAATTGGTCTCCCTGCCTCTAGTTTCTTCCATTTCCAACACATCCTTCACACTCCTCAAAAAAAAGTCTTCTTAAGGCAGAAAGCTGATCATGTCATTTTCCTTAAGAATTATCAGTGTCGGGGGCAGCTAGGTGACCCAGTGGATAGAGCATCAGTCCTGGAGTCAGGAGGACCTGAGTTCAAATCTGGCCTCAGACCAGACACTTGATACTTATTAGCTGGGTGACCTTGGGCAGGTCACTTAACTTAAAAAAAATTATCAGTGTCTTTCCACTACTTAAAAGATAAAATACAAAAATCTTTTGTTATTTAAGGCTTTCCATCATCTTGTAACTTTTGTAATGACATTCTCCTTCAAACACTATTCTCTAACCAAATTTAATTGTTCACTAGTCCCAATTTCATTCTTCTCCCTCCCATTTCTATGCCTTTACCCATGTTATTCCCCATTCCTGTGACAATGTCTTTCTGTTCCCTACCTCCAGTCATGTCTGCCTACTAACATCTTTGATGGTTTCTCTGATATTTCCTTACAAAAATTGTTCCTCTTTCCTTGAATCTCTTAGGTCACTCTTCTTGGTTTCTTTTATGTATTTAATGCCAACTTTTATTGTAGTTAATTGTTCATATGTCATATCTCTCTACTAGACAGTAAATTTATTTAGGATATTAACTTGTAGGATAGCAATTATGGTAGTAACTCCCTCTGTGTTGACTCTGGAGTTGGAGGACTTGGGTTCAATTCCTACTTTGATACTTACTACTTATGCGACCTTCAGCAAGACACTTTAATTCTCCTGGCCTCAGTTTTCTTATTTGTAAAATAAGGGAGCTCTATTGCATGACTTGCAAGGTCCCTTTTAGATCTAAATGTGTGACTCCAGGAACCTATTATCTTTGTATCTCTAGCACCTAGCTCAGTGGCTAATACAAAATAAGTAGTGAAGAAATGTCTATCCTACTGAAATTGAATTAAATTGAGCAATGCTTCCAGCTTACAAGCCTGAAATTTAAATGACCGACTCTTGGGTTATTTTCAGAAGCAATGCAGAAATAACAGCTAATGTTTATATAACACTTTAAGATTTGCAGAGTACTTTACATACATTATCTCATTTGAGCCTTGTAAAATTCCTATGGGGTAGATGCTATCGTTGTCATCTTCATTTTACAGACGAGGAAACTAAGGCTCAGAGAGATGAAATGACTTTTCCATAGTTACATAGCTAAACAAATATTGGAGGCAGAATTCAGACCTAGGTCTCTGCCAAGTCTAAGTCTAAGGGTTGTCCTACTATCCATATTAAAGTATTTTAATAGTCTTAAAAGCTGTTAAATACTTTTAAAGCTGTTAAAGCTCTTATTCACTACACAGAGTACTAAAACAGTTTCATCATGCCTCACCTACTACCTGCTAGGTGCTAGAGCTTTGAGGTACATCTAAATTGTTGAAAATTCAATATGACACAGCAAATTATCCAAATAGTAGAGTCATACAGTTAAACCTATTGTTATTCTCCATGTTCTCTAATTCTCAAAATTACTTTCAAATCAGTATTATTAAAATACAAAAGAATAGAAAATGCAACTGGGTGTATTTGGGTATCTAATACCCAAATGGATTTAGGGTCTAATTAATTCCCTTCAAGAGGGCAGACCACAACTCATTCATGCCTGTCCACCTTGTGCAACTCACGTCCATATTTGCTTACAAGGTCATGACAGTTTATCATACTTGCCTAGTGCCTTTTTCTATTTCTCTTTACATGGAAAGGACACTAATGAAGCACACTGCCCACCCATTGGTCATCCCTCACTCTCTTTACGTGACCAGCCCATGCTCTTTTTTTATTCATACATTCCTTTGATGATATGCCTTACTCTACTTCTCCTTTGTAATTCCTGTTTTTAATGTGCTTCACCCTACTCACACCCACCACATAACCTTCAGTTGACTTCTGAGCAATACTTATTTTTCAGTTTTTTGGAAATTGTAATGTTCTATGTTTCACATCCATACAAAATCACTAGAAGAATATTGGTATTAGACCTTTGTTTCAAGTTTGAAGCAATTAAAAGGATTTTTGAAATAACAATAAATAAGTTATTAATGCCCCCCCCCCAAAGTGGCACATGGGTTGACAAAGTAACATTAGTACTGGTTATAATAATATCATATAGAAGTTTCACTAATGTAAACATTGCAATAATGAGAAGATCTAAGAATTTCATTTAAGGAGGGTGCCAAGGACAGTCACCTTATCATTTCCCACCTAGCTGCAGGACTTCATAATGCCCCTATGTGGGGTGCCCTTTTTCTTTTTCTTTACTTTTCCAATTCTTTTTATGTGTTGTCTTCCTTTATTAGATTGTGAGTTTCTTGAGGGAAGGAGCTGTCTTTTGCCTTTTTTTTATATCCTCAGTGCTTAGCACCATGCCGGGCACATAGTAGACACTTAATAAATGATTACTAACAGGCTAACTCACTAAAAACTGCCTCAGTTGTCAAATACCTGATTATTTTTCAAGTGGAAAAAAGTACATTCAAAGGCAATACTGCCATAGAGTAATAGGTCACATTTATATAGTGCTTGTTATGCACCAGGCATTTGTAAAATCTGAGGAAGAAGGATGACAGAGATTGTAAGCTTTAATATTTCCTTATTAAAGAGAGCTTCAGTGGAACACAGAACCAGTTTAAAGAAAACTTACCAAAAGATCCAATTATGAAATGTCATCCTAAGAGCATTAAAGGTTGAAACTGGAAGAAAGACAAGGAAAAGATTAAAGATGGAAAAAATCTGCGAAGTTTTTTGTAACAAACTTAACATCACAGTCTTGGGTGTCCTTGAAGAAAAACTAGAAATGATACCAAAGAGAACAAAATGGGAAAAGCAGCAGGTCTAGACCTAACTGTGTAGAGAAAAGGCTCACAAGGGAGGTAACACAATTATTAAAGCTTTGAGAAATCAATTTTCAAGGTATCTAAAGCAGGGGAAAATATTAAGGCATATAAAAACCTCAGATCTTTTTACCACCCCAAAAAGAAAGGTGACAGAAATCAATGGTTACCTTTATGTCTACTTAGAATCATAGATTTAGAGCTGGAAATGATTTTAGAGGTCACTGAGTCCAACCACCTTATTTTACAGTTAGAGAAACTGAGACTCGGAGAGCTTACATGACGCACATATCACACAGCTAATAAATGAGAGGGCTAAACAGGATAGCCTCTGAGGTAATGTCTAGTTCTAAATCTCTGATTCCTTACAGTTTTTACTTATTCTTCATCCTATACATTTAAAAAAAATTATCTTTGAGCCTGTCAGTGTTCTCTCTCTCTCTTTTTAAAATTACAATATTACAGGGAAGGGAGAGGAAACACAGAAACACCCACTGACTTGCTCATGATAGAGATGGTATAAGGGAATGAGAACAGAATTGGAAGTCTCCAGACCTCTGTTAAAAGTCACTTCACCTCTAGAGGCCTCATTTTCCTGAGCTATAAAATGAAGGGAATGGATTAGATGATCATTAAGGTTCCTTCCAGTCCTATGATCCCACTAGTTGAGAGTTTAGCTAGCAGGTTACTCTGAATACTTTTCCTTTGGATTATCTCTTAAACTTAAATATTCTGTAAGAAAGCTGTGTTCTGTAGCGGAGTGGGGTGGAGTGAGGAGGGGCTAACACTGTATTAATTCTTAATCATAGTTTTTCAAGAATGCATCAGCCCAACAATTTTCTCTTTTATTTGAAAAACCCAGCAGGGATATTTATTATGAAATTAAAGCATGCTACACTCCCCACTTTCTCCAGCCCTCCCTCTTTCCCACTTCATTGACAGATTTTGGACCTATTGCAGTGCTATTGATTTCAATAATTGATCTTAACAATTCGTCTCAAAATTACTACTGAAATAGAGGCATTGGTATTTATATATGGGAAATCAAGTGTCTGTCATGTCATATACTTGTCTTTGGAGAAGTTATTGAAGAATTTCAAACACAGCTTTGGCCTGGCCAGTAGCAATGATATGAGGTCTGGTAGATAGGACTAATTAAAACAAAGTTACAAGAAAGAAAGGTCAAGAATTTCACTTTCAAGATACTTTACTTTTTATTTTCTTCTTTTACAGCTCAATATAGAACAATAGTAAAAAATTAGGGGAAAAAAGAATTATAAAATTCATTAATACTTTTGCTGAAGTCTGTCTGTCAGATCAAAGATGAGGAAAAACTTGTGTGTGGAAATCTGAAACCAGCATCTGCCTCTGGTTATCATGCCTTGGAATTTGTTGAAAATACCAATGGGTTGGGCTGTGTTGTTTTATGCACCAAAAGAGTTAGCCATGGATAATAACATGACTGAGATTCCATCAAGGTAGATTAAGAGATATATTTTACCAGAATGCAAGTAAGCACTTGCAAAAACACCTACAAAAGTATTTCAGCAAATAATAAATACCATTGTAGGTGAAGTAGATGTGCCCCTATGTATGTTTGTTGTTTGCATGAAGAATGTGACATAGGAAATTCCCTGTGGGAGAATTTCTACCACCAGTACAAGTTGCTACCAGTCCATGACTCAGTTGATAATTTCTAGAGAGTTATGGGAGGTGGGTCAATGTTGAGTGTCTAGGGTCATTTAGCTAGTAAATACTAGGGACAGAATCTGAGCCTAGGTCTTACTGACTCCCAACTCACAGTCTATGACATTGCATCAAGTTGTGCATATGTGTGTGTGTGTGTGTGTGTGTGTGTGTGTGTGTGTGTGGTAACATGGCTGTGGGCAAGTCATTTAACATTTCAGTTACCCGTGTAACTCTATAAATTTCAGATGAGTTCTGTCTGCATTAGTGGAGGAAATTTTTTCACTAGAGTTTTGAACTTTGATGAAATCGTAGGTCTGGATAAACAGACATAAGGTAGATGGGTAGATAGATAGATGAACCTAGACCTTTATCTATAGGATCTACATATTAGGTGAGGTATATGTGCTGTTCACTAAGGACTAGTACCTCCATTATAAAGGCTTCCCAAGCCCTTTTCTGGGCAGCTTATCCACCTTTGTTAGCTACCTGGCACTCAATTCTCACTTGTGAATCCAAAAACTGTAGCATGTGCAGTAGCCACACCCCAGTAAACTGTCCCAGCAGAAAAGCTAAACCAGATTGAGAGTAACTGATGGGCCTTAAACCCACCAGCGAGTTAGGAGGGGTGTCTATCCCAAGCATGCGAAGACTTCCCCAGGTGGAATGGGCAAATGAGAACAATTTGTTCCAATGGCCATGAAGGTGGCTGAGGCAGGCAGTGTGGAGTGCTTAGAGCTTGGTCAGACAAAGATGCCAAGGTCCCGGAAGAACAATAGGTCAAGAATACCAAGAGGATTAATGAAAAAAATGCAAAGGAAGGTGGCCTAGCCATACCAGATCTAAAACTATATTATAAAGCAGCAATCATCAAAACTATTTGGTACTAGCTAGGAAATATAGTGGTGGATCAGTGGAATAGATTAGGTACACAAGACACAGTAGTAAATGACTATAGTAATCTATTGTTTGATAAACTCAGAGACTCTAGCTTTTGGGATAAGAACTCACTATTTGACAAAAACTATTAAGAAAACTGGAAAACATAATGGCAAAAACTAGGCCTAGACCAACCTCTCACACTATACCAAGATAACGTAGAAATGGTTACATGATTTAGACATGAGGGATGATACCATGAGCAAATTAGGAAAGCAAGGAAAAGTTTACCTGTCAGATCTGTGGAGAAAAGAAAAGTTTATGACCAAACGAGACAGAGAACATTATGAAATGCAAAATAAATAATTTTGAAAATTATACATTATATATTATATTACATATAATACATTAAATTAAAAAATGTAACCAAGATTAGAAAGAAAGAAGAAAGCTGGGAAACAATTTTTACAGACAATGTTCCTGATAAAAGCCTCATTTATCAAATATATAGAGAACTGAGTCAAATTCATAAGAATACAATAATGATAAATGGTCAAAGGTTATGAACTGGCAGTTCTCAAAGGAAGATATTAAAACTATCTATAATCACATGAAAAAAATGTTCTAAGTCACTATTTACTAGAGAAATACAAATTAAAACAACTTTGAGGTACCACTTCACAGATATCAGATTGGCTAATATGACAAAAAAGGAAAATGATAAATGTTGGAGAATATGTGGGAAAACTGGGACACATGCATTGTTGGTGGAGTTGTAAACTGATCTAACCATTCTGGAAAGCAAATTGGAGCTATGCCTAAAGGACAACCAAACTGTGCATACTCTTTGATCCAGCAATACCACTAATAGGTCTCTACCCCAAAGAGATCATAAAAAAGGGAAAAGGACCCATGTGTACAGAAATATTTATAGCATCTCTCATTGCGGTGGCAAAGAAATAGAGGGGATACCTGTTAATTGGGGAATGGATAAACAAGTTGTGGTATATACTTATAATGGAAAACTATTGTGCTATTAGAAATGATGAGCAGGCAGATTTCAAAAAAGCCTGGAAAGACTTACATGAACTGATGCTGAGTAAAGTGAGCAAAATCAGAACATTGTACACAGCAACGGCAACACTGTGGAGTGATTAACTCTGATAGACTTATCTCTTCTCAGCAATACAATGATCCAAAAGAATGCCAAAAGACATGATGGAAAACGATAACTACAACCAGAAAAAGAACTATGGAGTCTGAATGCAGATCAAAGCTATTTTTACTTTTTAAATTTTTTCCTTCTCATAGTTCTTCCCTTTTGTTCTGATTCTTCTTTCACAACATGACTAATGTGGAAATATGTTTGACATGATTGTACATGTATAACCTATATCAGATTGCTTGCTGTCTTGGGGAGGGGGAAGAGGAAGGAGAAAAAATTTGGAACTCAGAATTTTACAAAAATGAATGTTGAAAGCTATCTTCACATGTAATTGGAAAAAAAATACTATTAAGGAAGAAAAAAGATGCCAAGGCCATCCACTGCATCCCAGGCCACTGTCAGTAATCTTGACTTTTTGTCTTGCCACTGGATTTTGATGACTTTGGAAGAGAGAGTGAGGTTGATGCCATTGTGTACCTTTGCCTCACTTAAATCCAACTCATGCACAAGTCAAGACATCACCTCATGATGTCATTGGTCCTCTTCAAAAATGAAGGACGAACAACAACAACATATCAGGTAATAAGACAGAGACAGAGAAAAACAAAGAGAGAGAAAGAGGGAGACAGAGAGACAGATGGGTAGCGAAAGAAAAGGAAGGAAAGAGAGGAGGGGAGAGAGAGGGAGAGAGACAGGAGAATGAGAGGTGTGTGTGTGTATGTGGGAGAGAGAGAGAGAGAGAGGCAGAGAGAGAAGCAGAGAGAGAGAGCAGAGAGAGAGAAGGAGAGGGGAGGGCAGGGGAGGGAAGGAGAAAAGAGGAAAGGAGAGGAGGGGAGAGGACGGGGGAGGGGAGAGGAAAAGGAGGTTTTATAAGGTAAAATACAACCTCTTCTCTTTGGCATTTAGAGTTCTTCACAGTCTGGCTGCAATCTACCTTTCCAAGTTCACCGCGCATCACTTGCCTTCATGCATTCTACTTTCCAGCCAGCCAGTCTGGCGTACTTGCTCTTCCCCCACACATGACATTCTATCTCCTATCTCTGTGGCTTTGCACAGGGTCTGCCTCATGCTTGGAATATATTCTTTCCTCATCTTCATCTCTATAATGCCTACTTTCCTTTAAGGCTCTCTCTATTAGAACTCGAGTCACCTCCTGTATAAGGACACCCCTGTTTCTTCTAGTTGCCAATACCTTCCACCCCCAACCACCTAACCAAAATGAATGTGTGTGGTCCTTGTACACAATTTATATTTACACATCTGTGTATCTATTATTTCTCCCCTAATAGAATATAAGCTCCTTGAGGGCAAATTCTATTACATTTTTGTGTATGTATCTCTACTACCTAGCCCAGTGCCTGGCATATAGTAGCACATTGTAGGCAGCTAGGTGGGGACAGTGCCTAGAACATTAACTGTACTTGGAGTTCAAATCCTATCTCAGATACGTACTAGCTATATGACCCTGGACAACTCAGCCTAAGCCTCAGTTTCTCATCTGTAGAATGGGGATAATAATAGAACTTACCCCCCAGGATTGTTGGGAGGATCAAATGAAATAGCATATGTAAAGTCCTTTGCAAACTTTGAAACACTGTATAGATGCTACTATTGATATTACTAAGAAACATTTATTAAATGAATAAATACACATACGCTACATATATCATATATGTATACTTACAGAAACTTTTTTTATATTTTCTATCCAAGCGATCACCATTAGAAGAAAACTTAGTTCCTTTATACACTGTCAGTTTAGCCTTTCAGAAAGAATGAGAGCCTGTGATGACTGTCCGTAGCAGACAGAGTTTAAAAACTAAGTATTCTGTCTTTTGCATATGCAGCTGCTGATGCTTTATTTGAGGCCTGCTTTTTCCTCTTTCTTCTATTATTCACTGTTCTTTTCATTTGTCCCCTTCAGTCTCTTCTTGGCATTTCCTCATGAAATGGGGACTTTCTTCCTTGTGCCTTTCCCATCATCCATCCTTTTTTTTTTCTATCTCCTGCTCAGCACAGTATTTCTCTGACCAAGTGTAAGGGCCTGTGTTCCCAGTGAAAATAAATCTGGGAGCTGCATTAAGTGGGAGCCCCTTCAGGGTAATGATTGCTCTTCCAAAATTCAATTTCAAGTTTCAGGCACCTGTGCTTATCTAGGGAACATAATCAAATGTTTATGTTTTAACTGGCCTGTCAGGATAGTTTATTTGGCAGATGTGGTCAAATCTTCCTGAAGGCACATCTTCTTTAAAGAATGGGAGATTCCTGTCCTTGGAAATATTAGGTCTTGGATGAATGGCTGTGAAAAGAAAGCTGGCAGGGAGCAGCCTTGTTGTGGCTACAGCATAAGAAAAAGATGCTCATCAGCTTGCCTCAAAGTCCATCTTTCTTCCAAGCCTTGGGATGCTGGTTTGAGCCATTTGGGGCCATTGTGGAGGATTCTTTCTAACTATTCAATACCGCTCCCTCCACCCCCAAGCCTTTTTCCCTCTCATTTTTCCCTTATCGGTGGGGGTGGTTTTAAGAATCATTTTCCAGTGGGTGTGGGTCTGTTTGAGAAAGCCAGCAGGGCCAAACTGCTTTGAAGCTCCTGTTTTTCCATCAGTTGGGAGCAGTGCCCTTATCACTCCACCCTGACCAGATTTGACCTTAGCAGAATACAGTCTGCAACTCACACATTGAGTAAGACTGGCCCAAGTGGCTATTTTGGCCTCTCTGGCTGAGAAAAAGGGAGGGAGGAGAAGATAAAGACACAGGGTCCTTATCCAAATACCTCTGAGGCAGGCATTTTTCTCTCTCTTTCTCTGTCTGTCTGTCTGTCTGTCTGTCTCTCTCTCAGACTCCTTTGGCAGTCCACTCAGGTGAAGCCCATGGACTCCTTCTCAGAATCATATGCATGCATGAAATAAAACACATAGGACCAAAAAGAAAGCCAATTATATTGAAAAACAGTTATCAAAATGGACTTTTTTTTTTTAAAGTTCACGAATTCCTAGTTAAGATCCCCTGCTTTAATTCAAATTCTCCCTGATCATCTGATTTGGGACAGGACCTGAATGGAAATGTGATTACTTCCTCCCACACTCTGGGGACCCCTTAAGTTAGTCACTTTATAGCCTAGACCATACATAGCTAGACAGCTTTTGGTATTTTCCAGGTGAATTAAATCTATCTCCCTGCATCCCTACAGTGACTCATGTATGTATAACTGAGAAGCTGATGTCTGATTTTTAATACTCCAAATCTACCTCTCCTAAAAAATCCAGATTGGGTTTTTGTGTTGGGATAGGATGTTTACTTATTTTGCATTGGGTTTGTACTTGGAACAGTACAAATGACTTGCTCACTTGGGATGCATAAACTGCATTTCAGGCTTGGCATTAGCTACTTTCCTCAGCATTTTTTATTTGTTTGTTTCTTTGGCTCCAGATATCAAAAGGAAATCAACATGTTAAAATGAAGGAGAGGGAAAGGAATTAATCTCGTTAGCATGCCTCTGATTTATGAGTCTGTCAAATGGTATCTCTAGAAGATGTTAATTAGGTCTATGATGGAAACTCCTTCTCCATGCGGTCCTACTGCAGATGTCCTATCTGATAACGGAAGGACTCAGGGAGGGGACATACTAAGAGATGCAGGGAAGCCAGCTGCAAATACAAAGCTTGCTGCCCGGTTTTCTTCATCTGGCCACACTGCTAACAAAAGGTAATTCACTGGGCAGCTTCCAGTTCTGGCTTTGTTAAGGGCTTCCATGAATATTAATCAAGTCCCTTTAAGTATTTGCCTGTTACCGACTTAGTCCTCAGAAAATATAAACATAGATATCAAAACAAACCTCTCAGACCATATGAGTAATGAAGAATCTTCCAGGAATTAGCAGGAATTTGAAGCCTTATTATTGACATCAATGTTGCTGAGCTAACTGTTACCAAATTGGCTTTTCAGTCTCCAGCCTCCAAGTCTCTGTACTCCTGGTCCCTCCTTGCGTTGAATTCCCTCCCTCCTCATCTTCTTCCTAGCATTGCTAGCTGCCTTCTGGAACAAAACTCAGGTGCCTCCTGCTACAAAAGGTCTTCACCAATTCCTAATCCCTTGAAATTACTTCCATTATTTGCAATTTATTTATATGTGTACATATGGCATCTCTCCAGTAGAATGTAAACTCCTTGAGGGTAGAGTCTGTTTTGTGTCTGTCTTTGTATCCCCAGTATCTAGAATAGGGTCTGACACTTAATAGGCTCTTGAAAAAAGTTTCTTGATCTGAATTGAATTGAAATAGACTTAACTTCTGCCTTGTGGCTTCTCTCTTTGACAGTCTAGTTCCTCCCCAAACTTTCTTTTTAAGGAACATGCCCCAAGCCAGGTTTGTCTTCATACCTCTCCAGTCTATATTTCTGACTCTGGCTTTTCTTTTCCACGTGTTGAGTACTTTCATCTCGCCTCCCATCAACCCTGCCTCATTTAGAATATAAGCTCCTTGAGGACAGGGAAGTTCTTTCTTTTTTTTTTTTTTCTGATTGTGTCTGTATTCCCAACTTTAGCAGAGTGCCTGACACTAGAAAGTGCTTAATAAATGCTTGTTGACTCAGCTTGACTTACCAGTCTGTTATCTGAAACACAGAAGTCAGCACTGAGGATGTAAGCAGTAGCCACAGTCAGGAACACTGGAAGTCAAAGGCAGGTTGTCCAGTCAAGAGTAGAGAGCAGAGGTGGCACAATTCATGGCAGGAAGAAAGATGGGGGAAGGAGAGAAAAGGTCAGAGAGAGAGAGACAGACAGACAGATACACACACACACACACACACACACACAGAAGAGAGACAGATGGAGAGACACGAGAGACAGAGAGGCAGAGACACAGAGAAAGATGGAGAGAGACAGAGACACAGAAAGACAGAGAGAGATAGAGAGAAAGAGACAGAGACACACAATTAGACAGAGATAGAGGAGGAGGAAGACTGGCTATGGTTAATGGTGTCTATTTCTCCACTTGACCCTGACTCCCAGGTCTATGCACCAAGCTCACTTCTTTGCATATAGTAGATAGCCCAACTTTACAGAGTAGGTGGTAAATTTAGAATGTTTCAGTACTTACACTTGATGGCTCAATATTCAGGATCTAGCACATAACAGAATAGAAGCTCATTGCAAGTAGGATTGGCTTTCTTCTTTGTTCTTGTATCCCCAGCACCTAGTACAGTTCCTGGCACACAGTAAGTGCTTAATAAATGCTTATTGACTCCTCTCTGGGACCCCCTCAAGCCAGGGCAGCTCTATACCCCTTGCCAGTAGGAAGCAGTTTCAGAAGCTGAGAACTTTTCCCCTTAACTCCAAAAGATTGTGGGTCCCATTTGTTTGAGGAGGGAATGATGAGGCTGATGGAGGAATGGGACCCCTAAAAAAAGTGTCCTCGAACTTTCCCACTAATGTCAGTAACCAAGTTTCTGTCATTTGACTGAGACATCAGACCCCTCCCAGTATAATCCTTTTAACTGCCCTTTCATTGTGGCCCTCATTGTCTGCACCTGGCCCACTGGCACACCCCAGGCTACTTGCCACTCTTTAATCCCATCCAGATCTTCCCATAGTCTTTCTGTATAAAATCTTACCCTCATTAAATGCTCAGATTCTTAAAATCTGGCCAGCTTGTATTGCTGTCACAAATATGCAGACTCTAGGAGTCTGGCCTGCTCCTATTGGTGCTACAATAAACTCATTACTTGGATTGAAAAAAAATGCATGTTGATTAATTAATTGAAATTATCCCTCTCAGTCAAAATGCTTGCCTTGCTCTCACAGGTAAGACTGACTCACTTGAGAGTATTTAGTCCCATTTTTCCCTTCAAAGGGTTTAAAGTCTTTAAAAATCGTCATCTAGGGAATCTTCACCAGATATTTCATCTATTTCATCTCATCTCATTTCATCTCATCTCCCTCTCTGTCTGTCTGTCTGTCTGTTTCTCTCTGTCTCTGTCTGCCTCTTCACATGTATATACGTACATATACCCTGTAGATGATTATATATACATATGTGTGTGTATATAAAATATATGTGTGTCCGTATGTAGCGAAACTGAGTCAGAGATTACCTTTAGACTACTTTTGGTCATTGGGAAACAGAGGAAGACAGAACAAAATGACATCTGAGTTTTCCACGTCCCCATAAGCATGCTCTCCACTAAATCCTGCTCTCCTGGATGTAAGAGAGACATGTTTCCTGCTGAGAGCCTGCAAGCCTTTGTAAAAAAAGAAAAGAAAACATAAAGAATCAACTAGATCCATGGGCACGTAATGGAAAAACAGCTTCTTGCTCTGCAGGGGTTCATATGACTCTTTCTGGGTGTTGAACTTAATAAGGCAAAGGAGATAGGTTGCCTTTTGCTGACCCTTCTTCTCCCAGTATTCTGATAAGTCAAAATTAATTTTATATGCTCAGCTCTGTGAGCAAAACCACTTCTCATGGTAACTATGGGATACCTTCTAAATATAGGGCATGATGTGATCTCCCAAAATTGTTATGCAATGAAAATGTTATGGATGGTGAGCCTGGAGTTTTCTCAATTGCTATATCCACAGAAATGTGATATTTCCCCACTGGGTCGTATTATATCAGGTTTGGCTACATGTCAATAAATTTCTGTAATGTAGAATTAAAAGGTTTCTTGCTACAAGGCACAGACAAATACAGATTAATTTTAGTCCAATAATCTCTATAGTTCTTTTTTTTTCCTTAACAAAAGGCATTTGTTTTCCAGTGGGAAAACCTTGTACATTTTACCTTTGATTTTTATATTTTACTATAGCAATACTCCCTAAAAGTGATTTTGGAATCAAGGAGAGATCAGTGGGTGAGGTTTCTGTATTAAAATGTAAATACGAGGTTTTTAATAGTTTGAATGTTAGAAAGGACAGTGAGAACTACTGAGAGAAGATTCAGGAATGACTTTCTTATGCTATTGTGAATTTATCAAGACTCCCTGGGCCAGGTGGGATGATGTTGCCTCCAGGGGAGAATTGTGAAAAACTAAGGGAAGACTGGAAAAAGACAAAGAAAAAGAGAAACGAGAAACAAAGCTCAGGGGGTAAAGGAGCTGATCACCAGGAATAGAGACAGCTGCTTAGACAAAAATCCCAAGACAGTAATTCAAAAGCAATTATGAAAAACATAAGCCCAGAGAGAGGTGTTAGGAAGATATCAAACTTCCAAGGACTATACAATATATTGTAGATTGCAGAGGTTGGGTATGATAGACTATAGATGTTAAGTGAATTACTTAACCTCTCTGGGCCTCAGTTTCCCTCCCGGTAAAATGAGAAGATTGGACTAGATGGCTTTCAAGGCATGGACTTTTATGTTTGTATGCACAATGTCTTCTTGCTTACAGTAGGTGTTAAATAAATGTTTATTGAATTTAATTAAATTGGAGCAAGGCCAGTGGAGCTGGTAGCTACATGGACAACATTTTCAATGAGAAGCCAGCAAGGGTATTGCCAGGGTCCCTACAGTTATGGATCTTGCTTCTCCAGACAGCAGAAAGCAAGATAATAAATAATAACAGTCCATTTCTATAGTGCTCAAAGAATCACAAAAGGCTTCTCTCACAATCCTGTGGAGTTAGAGGTAGTGCGCATAGTATTACTGCCATTTCACAGATGAGGACAAAGTCAGGTCAGCCTCATGTTACAGAGAGGATGTTGGTTGATTAGAACAAAGGACTGGTACTGAAAGACAGTTTAGAACAGGGCAAGGAATACTGGACTGGAGTTCAAATCCTGGCTAGGCCAACATTTTGTGATCTTAGGTAAATCACATAACCTCTTGTGGCTTCAGTTTCCTTCCCTGAAAAAATGAGGAGGTTGGATAAAATGACCTTCACGTTCAAGATTCCTTCTCGCTCTAGGTCTATGACGTCAGGAACTATAGTAACCTAACAGCCTGGTGCTGGAGGAAGGGTCCTAGTATTAAATTGCTAAATAAGAACGGAGCCCCTGTCACCTGATGTATTGATTGGCTCTTTAAAACTGAGCCAAACTAACTGGGTAAACATGAGGCAGCCCATGATTTATCTCCAAAGTATACAACTTCTACCTTGAGTTTCCTTGATGGTGTAGCAAAATCTATTTGCATACTAGTGCTGGTTGTGAGTACTAGACAAGCTTGACTTTCTGGAAAGGCACACATGCACACACACACACACACCTCCCTTTACCACTTTTTTCTCCAGCATAGTGGTAGGAAAGGGTTAATAGTAATAGTTAAACAATGGTAAGAGTTAAAGCAGCTATGTGGCACCATAGAACATAAAGCTCTTGGCCTGGAGTCAAGAAGACTCCATCTTCCCAAGTTCAAATCCACCCTCAGATACTTATTAGCTGTGTGATCATGGGCAAAGCACTTAACCCTGTTTACCTCAGTTTCCTCATCTATAAAATGGCCTGCAGAAGGAAATGGCAAACCACTCCAATATCTTTGTCAAGAAAACCCCAAGTAGAGTCAATAAGAGTCAAACTCAACTGAACAACAACAACAAAGAGTTAAAGCACTTTAGGGTTTGCAAAGCCCTTTATCCACAATAACCCTGTGAGGGAGGTTGTAAAATACTATTATTCCAGTTTTACATAGTTTTACAGATGAGGAAACTAAGGCTCAGAAAGGCTGTGTAACTTGCTCATGGCTATAAAACTCTCTCACACTCCACGCATCATATCAGAAACATACTGGGAAGTTGTGGTATACGAATGTAGTGGAATACTCTTGTGCTCTAAGAATTGATGAGCAGGCAGATTTCAGAGAAACCTGGAAAGATTTATATGAACTGATATAGAGTGAAGTGAGCAGAACCAGGAGAACATTGTACACAGTAACGGCCACATTGTACGATGACTGACTTTGATAGACTTGGCTCTTCTCAGCAATGCAAGGATCTAAGACAATTCCAAAAGACTCATGATGGAAAATGCTGTCCACCTCCAGAGAAAGAACTGTGGAGTCTGAATGCAGATTCAAGTGTACTATTTTCTGTTTCTTTGTTTTTGTTTTTCCTTTTTCATGGTTTTCCCCTTTTGTTCTGATTCTTCTTTCACAACTTGACTAAAGTAGAAATATGTTTAAAAAGTAAAAAAAACCATACTGGAAGAACACAAAAATTGACTGTTCTTCCTGATCGTGTGTGTGTGTGTGTGTGTATACATATACATATACACACATGTGTATATATGTGTGTGTATGTATATATATACATATACATATATATACACACATATATATATACATATACACACACATACATATACACACACACACACACACACACACACACTGAATAGGGTAGACCCAATTCAGTGCCTCTTGGCACAGCCCCTACTCAGGCCTGGGTAGCAAGGTCTCAACTCTGCCCATCTTCTATGACTTGATGCCATACGCCCACTCACTTCCTCTTACATACTCACTGAATCCTGTCCAAATTCCCTCTCTATTCAGTCTTTCTAAGCTCCCACCATAGAATTCCCTATTGGTAGGCAAATCATGTCAACTCATGAATTCCCAGACACTTCACACAAATACTAGATTTCGCTCAGTTCATCTGCCTTCTTTCACCACACACGGCCAGGTTCCAGTCTCCAGAATCACCAAGACAAGCTTGAGGCTACTTCTGGAGTTTCCAGGATGCTCTTAAATGGGGGTAGAAACTCCAGGGTGGCTGCCTAATACCCTTAGACAGACAGGCATTTCTCCTTTCCCAAATCACCCCAAAACATCCTAGACTCTGGAAAATAAGCACCATGGTTAGGGTTTGAAGCCTTTTCCCTGACTCTAGTTCCAGGGTCCTCTGACTAGGGCACTACTGCATCTTTGAAGCAGTTGAGTTGAGTTAACCTGACCTCTTACAGGTTGGGATGGGGAACTATCCCCCATTTTGTCACACAAAAATACAGGATTAGAAGGTACAGTAGAGAAAAAAAAAGCATTGGCTCTGTAGTTAGAGGATCTGAGCTCAAATGCTACATTTGATGTTTGTAACGGTGTGACCTTTGTCAAATCACTTAACCTCTCTAGGCCTCAGTTTCCTCACCTGTAAAATAAGAGTTATACTAGATGACTCCTAAGGTCCCTTCCAACTCTCAATGTATAATCCATAATCCTAATTTCCTGTGGATTTTGTCAGGCATTTGTCAGGCCATTCCTGTGGATTTTGGAAGTCATTGTATTGTGCATTATGGAGATAAAAATCCATGTCATGGTTTCTTTACTCCTTCCCACTATCCATTGTTTCTCTTTACTCCCCTGCTGTTCTCTTATATTGGAAGATACCCACAATGGAAGCTGTTCTCTCTTGAGGGTTTGCTACTGTGATCCTGTGAATACAAAGTGAAAATTAGTTTTGAACCTCAGTCTGCTCCTAGGAGATACAACACATTATTCTACTGTCAAAGAAAAAAGACAGGTCATCTTTGTTTTCTCTTTATGTGCAGAGATATATTCTTTATGTACTTTCTTAATTACATAGGATTTGTGTTGCACATTCATCTTATCCTATCCTCTTTTAACCCCCATGTCCCCCCCTCTTCCTCTGTTTCTCCTCTGTGTCTAACCCCATTATATTCCTCTGCATCAAGAGGAACGGATTTCCTGTTCCACCTTCTGCCTCTGGTCCCTCATGTATGTTCTCCCTCCTCACTGCTACCTCATTGAATCCCTGATTTCATTCAATGCAAAGCTCAGGTACCACCTGTTACCCAAGGCCTTCAGATCCTCTCAATTATTACTGGTTTCCCCTCTTAAAACTAAATTGCATATACTTCATTTACACTTATCTGTGTACATGTTATATTCCCAAGAGAATGTAAGCTCCCTAAGGGCAGGGTTGTTTCATTTTTGTTTCTCTCAGCTGGCCACAGTGGAGAACAGTGCACAGACAATCATGAATGGATGGGTGGGCTTTATATGGGCATATTATTGCAGCCAGCATTGTTATGTCACATATTAGTGGGACTGGCTCAGTCTTCTCTGCTTCAGTCAACCAAGAAAGACATCTCCTGCCCTCAAGGATCTTATATTCTCTTGAGAATATAGCATACAAGCAGACAAGTATATATGAAGTTATATTTAAAGTAATTTTCTTGAGGATGCAACATGTATAATGATTAATAAACAAAACTTACTCAAAGGAAGGAGGGCAGCTAGGTGACTCAGTGGATAGAGCCCTGGGCCTGGAGTCAGGAAGATCTAAGTTCAAAGCTAGCCTCAGATCTTTACTAGCTGTGTGACCCTGGGTAAGTCACTCAGTTTCCTTATCTGTAAAATGAACTGGAGAAGGAAATGGTAAACCACTCCAATATCTTTGCCAAGAAAATCCTAAATGAGGTCACAAAGAGTTGAATGTGACTGAAATAACTGAACAAAAAAAATTCGAAGGACGGAGCATCACTGCCTATACATAGCTTTTGTCTGGCTCTGGATGATACTTGCCTCTTCACCTTGACTTTCATGCTTTGAGCCACTGAGGCTTTACTTTCAAGTTTGCAAGTTTGGGTAGGAAACTCTTTGCAGAACTGTGGTGTGAGGGTAGTGGAGGGAGAGGAAGTAAAGTGGAAAGCATCTTAAGATGCAGAGTACAGGTGGGTACAATAAAGATAGCCTTTTAATGTGATTTCTTACAAATGGACACATTTTTCACTCCTCCAATTTTTTCTTCTCTTGGCATGTGGGTATTGATCTAGTGATAAATCAAGTCATGTGTCATCATGAAAGTTCAAAGCCTCCAGTGGACATGGAGGCAAAATCTCTAAGAAGAAGCTACCTTCTCATTGGGTCACAACACAGACTTTATTCTTCTAAGCAACATACTTAGAGACTGAAAGAATGAATGCATGTGGAGTGTTTCAGGATTTGCAAAGATTGGTTTGGACACAATTCCCAACCAGAGGTTAGTAATTGAGGAGGAGAGACGAGAGGGATTTGTGTACAGTCGTTATATATATAAATGGAGCATATCAACTCTAAACCAGTATATATCTGCCGTTGGGCTGAGACAGGTGTTTTGTATTGAGCTATTCCTGGGTAAACCTCCAGCTTCACATTACCTATTTGTGTAAAATGTGAATAGGGAATTCCTTTGGCTACCCAGTAGGCCTTGTCATATGCATTTGCTGGATGCGGCTATATTTACTATATGTCAAACATATTGTCCTCAAGGTTTATTTTCTTGACATTGATCTCAGGCTTGTGTTCCTAAGCCTACAGGAACAGTTGGCCAAAGGGCAGTAGCTATCCCTAACAGGCCAGTGAAGCTATGGGCATTTTACTTTCCCAAAGAACTAAGGTAATTGTGAAAGCATAAGGTCTATTTCAACTGATGTGGTGCTCTGAGTTAAATGCCTTATGTTGCTCATTTATAGATGGGACTTCCTTCATCTAACAGCATCCACATTTACAAATACTACTGTAGGCCAAAGGTTAAGAGCAGAGTCTGGAAATACCAGACAAATTTTGAAAGTTCTAGGCTACCAAGTTCTAATGTGCTCGCATCTTCCCCATCTCCTAAGACAGAAGGCCTGGATTTGAAGGTTGGCTTTTCTACTTTTTTATTTTTGTGACTTTAGGTATGACACAACCCCCTTGGACCTCAGTTTCCAACCCTCTGTCAATCAGTCAAACAACAAATATTTTTTAATGGCCAACTATGTAAATCACTCAACATTTATTAAGTGCCTACTATGTGCCAGGCACTGTGCTAAATGATGGGGATACAAAAAGAGACAAAAGACAACCCCACCCTCTAAGAACTCACAGTCTTAATGGGGGAAACTGCATGCAAATAAAAGTTATATACAGGATAAACAGGAAGTAATTTAAAGAAGAAAGGCACTAAAATTAAGAGTGATTGGGAAAGGCTTCCCAATGGGATTGTAGTTGGGACTTAAAGGAAGCCAGCTCTCTGTGAAATAAGAGGTTGAGCTAACCTTCTAGCTCTAAATCCTATGATCTGCCACATGTGTACCCCCAAACCCAAGATTCAAATGATCTTCATACAAAGTAAGTTATGGTCTTCACTGATTCCCTGAAAATAAAACTGTAGCTTTATTTTCTGATTTTTGTAATTCTGTTTGCTTAATTCAATAATTCACAGACCTGACTTAGAGTAGCCTATATACCTGAGGGTTTTGTACACTTTTAAAAATTCTTTTTAATTTGCCTTATTTAAAAAAAAACAAAACAAAAATAGGCCAGATAGCATTTTGGGATAATGCAGGAAAACAGAACAGGGAAAATAAAAAGGGGCTGAAATGAAATTATCATGAAGGTATTGCATTTAGAGACAGCTAGGTAATAGAGTGGATAGAGGACAGGCCTGGAGCTCAGGAAGACCAGACAGAGTTAAATACTTACTTCAGATACTTACTAGCTGTGTGAACCTCAGGCAAATCATTTAACTTCTGTTTGCCTCAGTTTCCTCAACTGTAAAATGGAGATCATAGCACCTTACTTCCCAGGGTATCAACTGAGGATCCCAGAGGATCAACTGAGATTTTCGTGAAGCATTTAGCTCAGTGTCTGGCAGGGGGTCATCTCTAGTGTTTGTTTGCTGTGCTATTTAGCAGAAATTGAAGGCATCAGACCTTTCTATATGTCCCACAACATCCCACCTGAGACCCTGACTCAAAGATTTAGAGATCAGGCAGACAACAGGCAACAAGCATTTATTAAGTGCTTTTTACGTGCCAGACATGTGCTAATATTGGGGATACAAATGAAAGCAAACAGAAAACTCTCTGTGCCCTCAAGGAACTTAAAAGACGAAGATGAAAGGCTGAAGGGGTTAGAGGAAGAGAGACAATAGAGGGTACCCATGTGGGGTCATAGTAGTGAAGTCCAGAGAGTCAGAAGCACAACTGGGAGGAGAATGAAGCATAGCTGGCCTGGGCCCATCCCCAAAAAGAAGCTCCTCCTCCCTCATCCAGAAAGGGACTAGCCAGTGGAAGAAGGGCCAGCATGGTAGAGAGATATTCCAGGGTGAGAAGATAGCTGATTTCTGCCCCCAAGTTCAGCCTGAAAACTGTGGGAGAAGGGGGACCTTAATTGTCCTGGCTATTTCAGGGCACCTGAACCCATCCATCCTCATTGTAAAACGAGCTGAAGAAGGAAATGGCAAACCACTCCAGTATCTTTTCCAAGAAAGCCCCATATGGGGTCATGAAGAGTCAGACATGACTAAAATAACTCAACAACCACTACAAAAACAAAAAGAGCCTAACCAGAGGTTCTGATGATCCAGTGCTGGGAGCCTGAGACTGCCAGGGTTTGGTGTCTGCAGGAGCAGATGCCCTCAGTCCCTGTCTCACAGTGCCTTTGCACTCTGCTGGAGTGACTGAATTCAGTAGGGAGGTACAATGCAAAGAGCAATGGATTGGGAGTCAAATTAGGTTCAAATTCTACCTCTGCCATTTACTTCCTGGGTGACCTTGGGCAAGTCATTTGTTCCTCTTGGGGCCCCCAGTTTCCCCATCTGACAAATGAGGCAGCTGGACTGGATTGCCTATAAGGTCTCTTCTGGCTTGAAATCTATAATTCTAGGATTTGATGTTCATAAAATACCAAATGAGAAGAGTTCAGATGGGTGAGGATCTTTATCCCTTCCTATTTCAAAATAAACTCAACACAAATTGCATCCACTTAGAGCCTCCAAATTGGAAGGGATCTCAAGGTCATCCAGTCTAACCTCTGCCCTGGTAAATGGCCATCCAGCCTCAGCTTGATGCCTCCCAGGCATGGAGAATTCATTACCTCAGGAAGCAACTCATTACATTTTGGGCTAGCTATAATTGTTAAGAAGTTTTTCCTTATATTGAAATGAAATCTGCCTCTCTGACATTTTCAACCATTATTCCTGGTTTTCAAACAAAAGACAACAATAATGTGGGCAGTACATTAATTAGTATGCAGTACAGAACACTTACCCGAGGAGAAAACAGAATTGACTGAACGATTTTCTTCTTACCTTAACATTCCTCTCCCAAAATGGAATTCTTTGATTGTCCCAGAGGAGGAAAGAATTGCTATATCACTATGGGTTTGACAAATCATCATGAAGAAGGATCCTCAAATTAACCTTCAGGTAGAATTTGGAATCACTAAAAAATACCTCATCTTTGTCCCCTGTCTTCCTTCAAACCAATTTCTTCTGTAATTTAAGATGTTTGGGACTAGATTTCTCTAGCATCATCTAGTCCAAGTCTCCCAGAAGGCATTACTAGGCATCCTTAGAATTCCACTATAAACACACCTGTGGAAGGAACACAGTCACATTATCTCTGGAGGGGAATCTCTGGGTGCTCTGTGAGCACCTGGGCTGGTGAAATCATCATTCATCTAGCCCAGGAATACACACTTAACTCATTTAACCATTGATTTGCTCTTCTGTTTCCATGATCAGCTTCTTTCCTCTGCTTAAAATTTGTCATTTTTTCTTTTTTTTTTCCAGTGATCAACCACTATGGTTAGGGAGTTGTTTGGGGTGGACATACTCTCTTCTATCATGAACAGTGCCTAGTCCCTTACTTGGCACATAATTTGTGTTTAATAAATACACAATGAATTTAATTGAGTTGAATGAGCAATTTTTGCTACCCTCTTGCAGTATGAGCATCTATTAAACATCTATTATGTGTTGGGCATTGTGTTAAGTGTTGGGAATACAAATTCAAAAGGGACAGCCTTGCTCTTAAGGAAGCTTACATTCTAGAGGAGACAATACATATGTAGTTATATATACAAATATATGTTTGTATATATATATGTATGCATGTATACATTGAGACAATACATAGAGACAATACATGTATGCAACACACGTATACAAGGAGTATACAAAATAGATACAAGGTGATACTGTGGGAAGGCACTAATAGCTGGGGGTGAGAGGGGGCATTGGGAAAGACCTTATGTAGAAGGTAGCACTTGAACTGAGTCTTAAAGAAAATTAGGAATTTTGAGGGATGGAGATGAGGAGAGAGAGCATTCCAGGCATTGGCAACAGTTGGTAGAAAGCACAGAGATAGGTTATAGAGTCCTGTGTATGAGAAACAGTAAAACAGCCAGTTCAATGACTCTGCAGGAACTATTTCTCTAGTTTTCAGCTTAGGTTACAGAACTGCAGAATCTCAAAGTGGAGAAGTGATCTCAGAGGTCCCACCATCTAACCTGCAATCTCTTTCACAATATCCCTGGCTTCAGGTCTCCACTTAAGGATTTCCAGGGATGGGGAATCATGACTTCCTGAGGCAGCCCATTCAGTTTTGGGGCAGTTTTCATTATTAGGGTTCCCTGCCCCCTTGGTGGCACAGTGGATAGAGTGCTGGGCTGCAAGTCAGGAAAACTCATCCTCCTAAGTTCAAATCTGGCCTCAGACGCTTACTAGTTATGTGACTTAAGTCACTTCAACCTGTTTATCTCAGTTTCCTTATCTGTAAAAAAAACAAGCTGGAGAAGGAAATGGCAAACTACTCCTATATCTTTGCCAAGAAGACCCCCAAATGGGATCATGAAGAGTCAGACATGACTCAAAAACAACTGAACGACAGCACAACTTCTCTGAAACACATACCCATTGATCATAAAGGAAACCTAATCACTTCTCCCTCTGCCAGGCCCCATGATAGTGAAACAGCTAAATAAAGATATATTTCTATCTCCATTTCTTCTGCCCTTGTCTCCTGCTCACTCCTGCCCCACTATGTGTTTTCTTCTCCAGGCTAAACATAGCAGGTTCTTTCAAACGATCTTGATATATCATAGTCTGTGGTCGTCTCCTCCTTTCTGCTCGTCATCTTCCCTCCCTTTTTCTTCTGGTCAGCCAATCAATTACTCAACAGACATTTATTAAGCACTTACTGTGTAAGGGCCAGGGTTACTAATAAGAGCAAAAACAGTCATTGGTCTCAAGGAGCTCACATTCTAGGTGTGGGATAACATGCAAAAAATTGTGCACATAAGATATGTATGTATGTATCTTTCTTTTTATCTATCTGCAGTGTAAGTGGATGGTAATCTTATCTATCAGTAATAACAGGACTGTTTCCAGCAACTGTTGGAGAGGAATAGAAGGGCAGCTTGCCTTTTTCCCCACCATGACTACTATGTGACCATGAGTAAATGGTACCTAAAACACATCATGCCTTGACAAGCCTAAGCCTGCATTTGGATCTTCTTCTTCTGTGTTTATTCTTTCCAGATATTTGGTGAATGACTTTTTATCCCAAGATAGATGTGTCTAGGCTTGGAGGTGGACCTGTTCTTTTGCTCATAACTTACTGTTAGCAAAGGGAAAAAGATCCTGGCAACTACTTTGGTGTTCTAGAAGATAGGTCCAAGTCTGGCCTATTTTTTCCAAAAGACATATACTGAGAGTTGTTTGGATAATGCAGAGTCAAGGTGAAATGTGAGAAAGCTATTCAACTGCCCAAAAGATTGTACTAGTAGTCATAAGTTAAGTGATAAATCAAGTTATTGAATCCAGTGTTGTTCTGTCAATGTGAGCTATGCGTCTTCTGTGGATTTTAGCATTACTTTTGTGGGTAGGAAATAAATAACTGTCCCATACCTGATTTGTATTGTATATTAAATACCTCTCTGTTCATCCCTATGGGGGAGATGCTAAAAATTAGCCAAAAGCATGAGGCTGTCACCTGAAACTGAGAAATATAAACAATATAGAACAGAAACAAACATTTCTTATGCCCATTTCTCAGAGCCAGAATAAAAGAGACAGTAGAGGAAGGCAAGTCCTTCCCCTCGCACTGCTTCAGTTCATGGATTCCTCTCTCTGGTTGAACTGGAATCTCCACCCTCTGGATGTATAAGATAAGAGTGAAAATCATATAGTTCAGTCTTTCCAGTTTTAAAGATGCAGGCAGTCAATCAAAGGAGTTTACCCCTACCCACGTGGTAGGGGATGTAGGCCTCCATGTCGACAACATAGACAACAGTTCTTCAAGGACACCTCCAGACTAGCCTTGGTTACACATGTTATATACAAATGAAGTAATAAGGTATTTCACCTCTTACTACCATTTTACCTAGCCTATTTAGCCTTTGCTTGAACACTTTCAGTGATGGAAATCTCAATACTTTGTGAAGCCTCCCTTTTCTTTCTATTTGTTAGAAAGTTCTTCCTTATATTGAGACAAAATCTGCTTTTCTGCAATTTCTACCTATGGGTCTTAGCTCTCTTCTCCCCTCTGGAGCTACATATACATAACAAGTCTACTGTCTTATTCATATTATAGGCCTTCAAATATTTGGAAACAGCATATCTCCCCTAAACCTCCCTTCTCTGGGATAGATATCCTCTAGTTCCTTCAACCTTTCCTTATATAAAATGCTTTACAGATTCTTTATCACATTGGTCACCTTCCTCTGAGGATTCTCCAGCATGTTAAAGTTCCTCTTAAAGTGTGACATCTGGAATTCAATACCACACCCCAGGGGTGGTCTGACTAGCTCAGAGCTCAATGCGACAATGACTTTCTTTGTTCTGGATATCAGCCTTCTACTTAGTCAACCCCAAGATTACACTAGCCTTTTGGCTGTCACTTTGGACTATTGATGCAGATTGAGTTTATTTAATTATAATCATCCAAAAACCCCAAGTTTCTTTCCTATGCAATGCAATGCTAATCTGGACCTTCCCCATCTTGTACTCAAACAGTTGATTTTTTTTTAACTTAACTGAAAGACTTTTTTTTTTTTTTTACTTCTCCTTACTAAATTTCATCTTGTTATCTTTGGCCTATTATTTCATACCAGCAAAATATTTTTTGAATACTGATTTTGTCATCAAATGTGTTAGCAATAACTCCCAATTTAGTGATTTACATATGTAAATCTGATAACTAAGTCTTCTTCTTCTAGGTCTTCATCCAAATAATTGATGACATGATACTTGTTAACCTAAATACTTAGCACAGTGCCTGACATATAACAGTAAGTGCTTAACAAATGTTTCTTTCCTTCCTTCCTGTCTTGTTCCTTCCTTTCTTTCTTTCTTCCATCCATCCTTTTTTCCTTCCCCTTGTCCCTCCCTTCTTCCTTCCTTCTTCCCTGCCTCCCTTTTTTCCTTTCTTCTTTCCCTCCTCCCTCCTTCCCTCTTTCTTTCCTTCCCTCACTTACTCCCTCCCTCTCTCCCTCCTTACTTCCCTCTCTCCCTTCCTTCTTTCCTAATTGGTGGAATTTCAGACAGTTATAAAAGTGAAATAAAAGATTTACAGTTTGGAGGGGATACTTAGAAGAATATTATTTTCTTGGGGTATCAGAAGTCATATACTCATAATTTTTTTCAATTCTCTACACCAGCTATGTGCAACACCTACTCTATTTGGCATTAGCAACAAAAAAGATATTGAAATCTGACCTGATTTCACTATCTACACTTCTCTACTGTATTCCTGAAGATTATTATTTCACAAACTGCACTGCCTACTTCTGTGATTCATTTTAGTATTAAGGTTTCATGAGGTGTTATATCAGATTCTGGGCAAAAATCCAAATACGAAACCAAAAAAAAATAACAGAACCCTTATTTTACAGATGGAAAAATCTAGTTATATATGTCTATCTTTCACCTTCTTTCTCTCTCTTTGGTCTCTATCTTTATGCTTTAGGAAAGGCATCTTCAGTAAGTGTACTTCTTTCAGAATTTCTCTATTTGCTTAACATATTTTTACTCCTGATTTTTTTTTGTGGTCTTACTTTTTGGTCCTTAGGGCTGTTTTCATTACCAACCGGAGTGAGGTGGTACACTGGATAGAGTGCTGGACTTGGAGTGAGCAAGAGCTGAATTCAAATCCTGCTTCATATTAGCAGTGAGAATCTGGCCATGTTACTTAACCTCTTTCTGCCTCATTTTCCTCATCTGTAAAATTAAGGGGGTTGGACTTGAGGGCATCTAGTATCAATTCCAACCCTAAATAGATGATCCTAACCCAATCTCTCTTAGACATGATAGCCCTTCTGATGCTTGAAATCCTGTCCCTTCCAGTTTCTTCAACTAACCTTCATAAAGCAAGAACCCAGTTTTTTGCTGTCTTGGTTCACCTTCTCTGAATGCTTTCTAGATTCTTGATGAACTTCTTGAAATGTGCCTCTAGGACTGAACCCAACACTTCAGATATGATTTGACCAGGACAGAGTAGACAGAGTGGAGAGAGAGACTCTCACTTCCCTACTCCTGGACACTAGGTTTTTAAAAAAAAATATTTTGAGATGGCATTAGCTTTTTTTTTTTCTTTTTGGTTCCATAGCACACCATTGACATATCAAGCTTTGAGTCCACTCAGATCTCTAGATCTTTCCACATGAGCTGCTGTCTAGACATGCCTCTCCCTATCTTGTACTTGGGAGACTGATTTTAAAAAGTCCAAATATAAGACTTTACAATTCTCCCTCCACTTACCCACTTACACATACAAAAATTCCCACCATCTGGGTGTAACACAGTGACAGGGACATAATAAGTGGTTAATAAATGATTCTTGTTTGACTGACATGTTGTACACCCCTAATAAAATATAAAGGCAAATGGCATCTCATTTTAGCACATGTAGCTCCTATGCCTAACACAATGCCTGGTACATAGTAGGCACTTAATTAATGCATGTTGGTTAATTGAAGGAGAGCTATAATTAAAAGAAAAGAACAAGGACAAACTAAATAAGCTGGGGAAGAAAAGGCCAGAATTCAAAGAAATGTGGCCTCAAATGAAATAACCTAGGGAAAAGTGTCTTACAAACATTTGCTATATAAATGTCAGCTATTCTTATCACTTTCAAGGCTACAATATTGTAAACGGAGATAGGTAGGGGAGAAAACTTGTGAATAGACTTACTTAGAAAACCCAGAACAACAAATCTGTAGTAAAGATCACAAGTATTTTAATGTGGTTGGTGAGGACCCTTTAGTTCCCACATCTGTGGCTTTAATTACTCCATATGGTTTCATAGCATGCCACTGTTACTGGCCAACAAAACAAAATGAAGCAAACCAGTCCAGAAGGAAAAGGGAGGAACTTCATCTCTAGACCATTTTTGAGAATAACTTCAGATTGAACATACAGATGAAAGCTGTCTGGCAATGTGACTGCTGTTTGGCATTGGCATAGATACAGTGAGCCTATGCTGTGGTCTCTCATAATCCTTCCAAATCAAATTGAAAGCAGGCAAATAGCACATTGATATTTCTGGGATGAGAACAAATACTAGCACTACTAATAATTGATGACTGAGTGAAGTGGTCAGCTGGTTTATTTGAGCATGTCTGCCTTTGTAACTTAGAGTGTAGACTGAATTTCCCCAGTCACTTCTGGGGAAGTGTATTCGCCGCTGAACGACTTGTCAATTTGGGATAGCCCTCATTACATACATTTAGAAAATGAGGATGGGAAGAAGTGAAGAAAAAGTCAAATATGGATTAAAATTCTGAAGATAAATGACTTTTAGCAAGTTCCACTTTACAAAATCATAAAATATAGTGTCCCATCCATGTGGCAAGAGAACATAGAATGTCTTCTTTCAGAAACAGGTTCTTGACATCTCCTACATGTATGCCTCCATCTTAGGTGGTCTGGACAGTCTCTAAAGCCCAGTTACAAAAGCAAAAGATATGTTTTAGTAAGAAAGGTGGAACAATCAAGAGATGGAATTTGTAAATAAAGAAGATATAGGCTTTAAAAAATAAGTTAAACCTGTGACTTCCCAGCACCCTCTCTGGAACTTATTATCTTAGAGAGATGCGTAGATCATTGAGAGGTGAAATGACTTGCCCAGAATAACACAATTAGTATGTGTCAGAGAGATGACTGGAAACCAGGTTTTTCTGTGCCCTCTCTCTGTCCACTATTCCAGATGGCACTGCCCTCTGACTTAGGTTAAAAGTAAGGAAAAACTTTCTAATAAGGCAGCTAATTGAAAGTGGAATTGGGTTGCTTTGAGTGAGAGTGATTCCTGCCCTCCTGCTAAAAAGAAAACAGAGAAAATTAGTCTAGTAAAAGCCAGATGGCCCCTTGCTAGGTACAAAATTGTGGAGGAGGTTGGGCTCTTTCCAATGCTAAGATTCAATAATTCTGGGAATTTAAATGGTAGCATTCTCTTCATTTTGAGTTCTATCATGTTCCCACTCCTCCTCCCCATCTCACCTAGGGATTTTGAGGGCAACTTTTTCATAGCTTAAAACCTTAATCATTTATCATTTGTTTTCTTTCTCTGTATTAGAAGTAAGATGACTCAGGTCCATTCTTCCAATCTCTTTAGTTTTAAATGAAAATGCTTAAAGAAAAGGAAATCCCAAGAAGGGTAAGGGTAGCAATGACGGAAGTGGGATTTAATCCACAGAGCATGTTTAGTACAAACAATTGATAACAATGGTAAAGCACCACATGAAAGATCAATTATCCATTTCATGCATTAAACACAGCCTAAACCTGAGCCTCCTCCCCTCAGTAACCATTAATGTGACCTAATTACATAGCAAGAATTTCTTAGTCCTTTGCCCTTAAGATGAACTTTGTCCGCAATAGAACTGCCAAACACATTTTCACTGTAAAGAAATTCATTTTCTAAACTGAATCACCCAAGAGGCTTAACTGAGTGGAAACCATTCAAAAATAAAATCGTTTGATTTGTTTGGGCCTAGTTTGGGGTAGTTTTAGCAAAGAGTGTTAATCCTACTTTTCTTTTCCAGTGGGAAGCAGCATTGAGCAAGGTCAGTCAAACTTCCAATGTAACTGTTCAGTCCTATGGCCCTAAGCCCGTATTTGAGAGCTCCCTAGCCCTGAATTTGATGGAAGGAAAAAGAAACACCCTCACCTCCCTAATCAGACACCCAGGGCTAGGTTTTTCACAAAGAGCTTTAATGAGGAGTCAGTAACATGGAGACAATAGCTGTGTATCCTTTCCTCCTTGGAATTCCAAACTCTACCTTAATTCATACTGTTTCCAACCCCTGGAAGGTCCATCCTCCATTTCCATGGGTTGAAACTCTGATTGGTCGATCAATCAATCAATCAATCCACATTTATGAAGTGCTTCCTGTGTGCTCTGTACTGTGCTAAGCACTGAATATGCAAATACAAAGAATGAAATGATCCTTATTCTCAAGGATCATACAGTATAACTGTGGATGGCACCAAGTATATCTATAAGTACATATAGAAGAAATATAAAGAGAATAAGGAGAAATAAATGCAAAATAGCCAGGAACCTGTTGTTAATTCTTCTATCCTTTTTTCCCTTAAACTTCACATACCATCTTACATTTCTTGGCTCTTACTGTGTTTCATTTACAGTCATTGTATTCTTACAAAAATAATCTCTAATATTTCCATAGATCCTTATAGTTTTCAAAGTGCTTATAAGTAATGTAAATAATATCACCCACATTTTACAAATGAAGAAACTGTTGTAGACAAGCATTGTTTTTGGTTTTGTCATTATATCCAGGACTTAGAGAACAATATTCTTAATGTAATAAATATTTAATAGTAGAATGAATAATAATTAGATGAATTAATTGCCCCTTTCCATTACATGACATTCTCCTACCCAAGGTTGCCAAGTTGTTGACCCCATGTTGGGGTGATTAGTTTGCAGGGTGTAGGTTGCAGTGTCAGGTATATCTTTAATTCAGATTCTTCCTTCCTTCCAATCCCACTCCATAACACGTTCCTTCTTACTTAACTCCTGCCATCATTGCAATTAGTCCAAATGTGTAGCATTTGAGGCCCTACTTAAAGACTATTCTGTCTTTTCTGACAATTACACTGACTCAATAAAAATTAATCCCATGTGTTTAGTCTTATGGATTCAATTCCATATTTGGAATCTCTCCAGTTGTAGATTCAGTGGAAATAAGAAGCACCACCCTCAATTCCCCAATGCTGGGGAGGAAACTAATGCTAGATTCCATTGTTATTATTTACTGAGTCTGAAATAAAAAAATGTTGATCTTTTGGAGGAAAATGGAAGCATGCATTGTATTAGCAAAATGCAATTCCTTCCGTAGAACCATAGAATATCAGAGCTGGTAGAAACCTGAGAGCCTAAGACACTAAGTAACTTGCTCTTAGTAACAGCTAATTAGTGAGAAAACTAGGACTAACAATAATCATTATCAGTTTTACCCCTAATACAGCTATAATGATAAACATTTCCTCATTAAAAAAGAGGAAAAAGATTGATAGCCATTCTCAGAGCAGAAGATAGATAGGTCAAAAACCAACGGAAGTATTTTTGGAGTAAACAGACATCACTTCAAAGGGCAAAAGTAAAGTCCATAAACTGGTGCATACCATTGGATTTGTTGATCATGACCCAAAGAACCTTAGCTCTGAATGCAGCCTACAAAACAAATAAGAATCCAAGAGTGGAATCCAAAGGTTCTCCACGAGTGACATCCATATTAATGCAATCAACAATATATTGACAAAAATTGTTAATCAAATGGTAGAGTTATGCATGTTTGTTTATAGCAATAGAAGAGTTCATAATGACAATTCAGAACCAGATCATTTCCATTGGATGGGCTAATCCTCAAGGAACCCGTACTTTTGTACATGCCAGCTATGCAAGGAAATGCTAGAAACTGTTCAACATATCATTGCAGAATGCAAAGATTTAGCATCTACTTATACTTAGCTAAGTATGCTTAGTATACTTAGCAAGACATAAGCTAGTAACTTGAATTATGTATCAGAAGTTCATTTTTCAAAAGCCAATAAAACAGGGGCAGCTAAGTGGTACAATGGATAGAGCACCAGCGCTGGAGTCAGGAGGAACTGAGTTCAAATCTGGTCTCAGACACATAACACTCACTAGCTGTGTGACTTAAGTCACTTAACCCCAATTGCCTCACCAAAAAAAAAAAAGAACCAATAAAACAACAAATTGACATACAATAATTACGGACCTCAAAATGTCCTTGAGAACTTAACTAATAATTAGTAAGAACATTTTTAACAGATGTTTCCATAACAAATACTTATTCTCTTTAAGTTATATATAGTCAGTCCTCAACATTTGCCTGTTTAACTTTTGCAGCTTCAAACATTCATGTGATTTTATTAGTAATCTCATTTTCACTTTTGTGTTGGCAACCAGGCACATTCATGGCTATGTGCAGTAGAGAAAACAATGAGAGGTGTGATATATGCAAATTTGTGCGGAAGCTGGTATCCTTCCAGGTGCTTCACTGATCTTGTTCATCATACCATTGTAGAATAAAGGATTCCCCTGCATTCATTGTATATTTTCATTCTTTGCCTTTAAAACTCAGGTTTTGTGTTGCAATTATGGCCCCAAAGTATAGTGCAAGTCCTTTGGGCTCAAAGGTCCAAGTGTGCAAAGTCAGTGATGCAGCTCAGTAAGAAAATAAAAGTTAGATAAACTTCATGCCACAATATCTGCAGCTGCTGTCTGAATGAGTTTGGTGGTAGGGGATCAGCGATTTGCTATATATGGTATAATGCCTTCACACTGCTGTCTGACACAGTAGAAGGTAAAGCTCAGGTTAAAAATGTTTCAGTGTTAAGAATTTTATTTGCTATACAGTATTTATGGTACCATAGATTTTATGTGTTATAAAAAGTGAATATTTTCTGAAATCAATGTGTTTTTTTTTTAAATTGAGATGTTAGCACTAAAGGTCACGGAATGCTGGAGAATTACTAGCAAGAAAAATGTTTTGCATGTTACCAATTTTATTATGTGTACTGCATTTTGTGGATTATTTCATGGTTATTATGTTAGGAAAAGTGCATATTATCAGAATTAATGTTTTGTTATAAAGAATTGTATACAGAAAAGTGTATTTTCAGCAATCTCTAATGAAAGATTACAGCTTTTGATGGTCATGGGAACCTAACTCCCAATTTCCCATTGGTTCAATGTATCAACATTCACCTTTTTTACTGTTGTGTAATTTTCTAGGAAATGTTACCCCCACAAAAGTTGGGAATTGACTATAAAATGAAAAGTTTTTTTTTTTAAAACCTAACAGAAGAGAGCAAAAGCATGTGGGAATAGTATAAAGTATATTACATCTCTCTTCCCACCTCTATCCTATCTGCTACTGGTAATGTTGGGAGGATGCTTTTGGTGAGCCCACAGAGCAACATCCTGTAGTGGTCCCATAGTAGAACTGAGAGAGAGAGAGAGGTTGAATGATTTTATTAGTAAAACTGCGGTTGTACATACAGCAAATATTTGAGCAGGAATTAGGACCCAGTTCTCCTTGATTCCAGGTGTGGGACCCCTAGACTACGATTAGAAAAACCGAGCCTCCAAAGTAGTCAGTGTTCTTTCTGTTATACCACATTGCTTCACCTAAAGTGTCTTCAAACAAACTCCTAAAAGAGCAAACAAACAAACCCTGCTTTCCCTGAAATGACTACTGAATTTAGAAAAACAATAAGGCATCTAACAGATCGGATGATAACCTTGGCTACTCATTCCATTTCTTGAGTCTCTGAAATGCAAGCCCTGGGGTAGTTCTGAAGGTGGATAATGAATTGCTGAGGAATGATGGATTTTTCTTAGCTAGAAGGAAGAATTTCCTGAAGTGAATGATGTTGGGCTTTAGGGTAGATTAATAACACAAGTTGTGGAATGAACCAAATGGGAGTTTTCTTTAAAAAATCAAGTAGAAAAGAGTAAAGGTAGACAACCTGGCCAAAGATAAGGGACAATTTGCAAAAGGCTGCCACTTTTCCCCTTCATTTAATACTTCATTCATCCTTTATACTGAGCAGAACTGATGTGTGACGTGCACCTATATTGTCATGTCATTTAGGTCTTCCAAGGAACATTTTGTTACTTCTAATCATAGCTTCAATACAATTCATTATGGCAATTTTTTTCCAGCTTTGCCTCAGGAATTTTCCCCGAGCCACAGAGGCTCCTGGCATGGAAACTCTTAGGTCTAAGGGTTTTTAGCTGTTAAACCTAAAGAGAGAGATGGACTAGATGACCTCCTAAGGCCTCTTCATGCTTTCTGAGTCATTGGTAATTCTATACTTCCAGCAGAATGGAATTTTCTTCTCTTGTTCAATTGCCTTGCTGTTGGGTTTATATACAAACATACATATTCAAGTATCTATCCACACATAAACATTCTCACATGTTTGTACACATATATACATACACATATATAACTTGCATATATACATACACATAGACATTCCTGGCCACTGTTTTTTAGGATTCTTTTAATATACCAGATGCGGTATAGACCATATAAAAATATACCTCCCATCTACTCAGAAAACTTAAAGAGAATGATAATTTCCTAGATCTCTGATCTCACTATTAGTGATGGTTTAAAAAAACTTGCTTTTGAGTAATCCACAAACATAATGAAGAATGCCCATGGTTAGGCTTTTCTTTTCTTTTCTTTTAGGAGGTGTGGGGGGTTGGTTAAATTGGAAATTTGGTTTGTTACAGCACATGTGGTGAGGTCATGTTTCTACAAACAGATTTATTGCTTCATGATGGATTTGATGACTTTTAATTTTGCCTTGATCAAGATTTTTTTCTGGGTCAATAAACCTTGATATCTTTCTCAGAGACATTCCTCTCTATTCATTACATCATTGTTTCAAAAGCAAAACTAAAGAGAAAAAAAAACCCTTAGTTTCTTGTTCACTTAAAGAATTTGGGGTTGTGTGAACACTAAGGAACTCACATTTTTTCAAGAAATCCATTTGGTTTTAATTGTATCTGGTGAACTTGCTGGCAGGATAATTGACCACTAACAGAGTTAACCAATCTTTCAGTTATATGAGGTCTTGAATATTTTTTTTTGAGTCATTTACAGAACCATAGGAATTGTACACCACCTTGTACATAACAAGGTGAAGGGACTCAAGAGTAAACAAGGAATTACAATTTTCGAGTTAATGGGAACAAAACCAAGTATCAAGCAAGCCATTAGGATCCAACCAGAAAATATGGCCAGCTAGGTGATACAATGGAGACACTATTAGATCTGGAGATAGGATAGACTTAATTCAAATCTATCCTCAGGTACTAACTGTGTGACCTTTGACATGTGACTTAATGACTCCAAAAAGCCTCTGCTCTGGGGGCCTTTCTGAACCTACTTGTGTCAGAGATTCTCTGTTCTACACCCATCTTCTTTGGCATCCCCAACATGTTCTTTCTGGAAACTGCCATACGCTTATGTAGCTGTGACATTGTCAGCCAGTTCTGAGTGACCACCTCCCTAAGAGATAAGATATGGTAACCAATCGGACATGACTAAGAACCTGGCCCCCAACATAAACAAACAAACAAACAAACAAATAAATAGATAAATAAACAAATAAATAGATAAATCAACAAATGAATAGATAGAAAGGAAAGAAGGAAGAAAAAGAAAGAAAGAAATAAAAAGAAAGAAAGAAATGAAATCTATCCTAACTCTAGGATAAAACCCCATGGCTTCCACCTTTTCTGCCCAAATATATAGGAGACAGGACCCATTTTACACATCAATTAGAAGGAGTGACAGAGCTAGTGACTCAGGGTATATAAGGTCCAAGGACAACCTCTCTTCAGGATTATCATTAACACTCCCCCCCCCTTTTTCTTCCTCAAGGCCTAAATACTGTCATATCAGAGTTTAGGGCAGCTGAGTATCAGGCCTAGAATCAGGAAGACAACTCTTCATGAGTTCAAATTTGGCATCAGACACTTACTGGCTGCGTGACCCTAACCAAGTCACTTAATCCTGTTGATCTCAGTTTCCTCATCTGTAAACTGAGCTGGAGAAGGACATGGCAAACCATTCTAGTATCTTTGCCAAGAAAATTTCAAATGGAGTGACAAAAAGCCAGGCATGACTGAGAAACAACTCAAGAACAAATCAGAGTTTAAGAAATCTTTCTAGTTATATGCTTTCCTTGTTGATCATTCCTCTGTTCCCACTCTTAGGTATCTCAGGCTAGGATTTGAGCCCTCTCTTAGGTGAGTAAAAATGTGCCATAATAAAGATTTGTTGCTCCTGACTTCAGCCTTCACCTTTCCTCTTGAAATTCTTACAGAATGTAACAAGGAGGGTGGGACATTTCTCTTCCATCCCCTCACCCCACTCCTGAGGTTTCTCACAACAGAAGCACATGGAGGTCTGGCTTTGGAACACTATCAGCCCTGTCTTTTTTCTTAACCCAATGAATTCCTTCAAGCTGGTTAAAAAAACTTCTTCCTGGACTCCAAAAGTACAAGAAAGTATAATTCATTTTTTTTATACTTCCTTTACACTAGCCAGAGTCAAAAAATGTTACACACACCTCCTTTACAAGGTACATTTTAAAGTCCAAAAGAAGCCTAAGTTTGTATATCATTGTCTTGGTTATATCACCTGCCTTTTACATCCTTTATTTTCATCAAATGGGTTGTGAGGAATTAATTGATTAGCAGTCCCCTGATTGATTCCCTGAAATATGTGTGTATATCTATAGAGAGATAGATTGATAGATAGATATAGATATACACACATATGTATGTATGTATGCACACATGTATATGTGTAGATATGTAGATACATATGTATTTTTGCTAATAGAAGCTCAAATACAGTTGCATTTTCAATCACCAAGCAGTTAGATAAATGAGCACCTGTTAAGTGTTTAATATGTGCCAGGTACTATGTTAAGATCTGAGGATACAAAGAAAGAAGAAAACATGGTAGGTCCCCATCCTCAAAAAGCTCAGATTGTCATGGGAGAGACAACATGTAAATGACTATATACATACAAGATATATACAATCTAAATGGGAGGTAAATCTAGAGGGACGTCACCAGCAGTGGAGGGACATGGAAAGGTCTCCTGCAGAAGTTGGAATATGAGCTGAATCTGGAAGAAAGGAAGGGAATTCAGGAGTGGAGGCGAGAAAGGCTAGAGTTCCAGGCATAGGAGGCAGCCAGTGAAAACGCACAGCAAGAGAACATGGTGTGTTGTGTATGCATGTGAGTTACAGCAAGAAAAGCTGGTGGTTCTAGATTGTAGAGTGTACAGAAAGGAGAAGAATTTAAGAATGGAAAGATAGGAAGGGGCCAAACCAAACAGAAGAGTTTATATTTGATCCTTTAGGTAATAGGGAAACACTGGAGTTTACTGAGTCATGGTCTGGGGAATAATATGGCCAGACCTGCACTTTAGGAAGATCATTCTGGTGCCTGGTGGAGGATGGGTTAGAGTGGGGAGATATTTGAGGCAAGGAGACCAACCAACAGGCTCTTGCAATATTAAGTAGAGGCTTTGTGTGCTCTGGTAGAATTGATTCTTGACAGCAAAATAAAGAAAAAGTTAAAAAACTCAATCTGGTGGTTATTTACCTTTTTTTTTCCTCTTTAAGGACAAGGGGGTGGGGGCAGGAACAAATGCTACAACCAAATGAATTTGATATGTAGGTCAGAGTTTGATTTCTCAAACACTAGTGCTGTAAATCAATAATAAGAAAATATTGAAAAACACACAAGCTGGGCAATGTGGTTTATGTCACTCCAGATCAGCCAAGCAATGCGAGCATGATTCATGTCTACCCTGCAAAGGGTCGTACAGCCATTCTCGCAATGTGAAGCATTCAGCAGGAGCACAAATGCAAGGTGGCCTCCATAGGAGGGTAGTGAATCCAAAGTCATGCCTCCTGGACTCTGTCTGTTCTGTTATCCTTTGAGTTCCTTGGAAACAGCAATCATCATATTATTTTAACAAGGGAGTACAGCTAAACAATCCTTAGCGACTTCGACACAGGCTGTATTTGACAATCCCCCAAAGATGATGTAATCCAAAAGCAGCCCATTAATCTCATCCCAGGTCTTCAATTCCAAGTCACAATAAATCAGATTTCAATGAGTTTTATTGAATCAAACTCAAGGATCCTGTTCATGGAATACTCAGGATTCCCTTACCCTGGGGTCTGCTTCTCTGAGATCCAGCATGCTCACACATTCTCGTGATCATTTCTTAAGCTCTTAATTCCTCATAGTTGGGCTGCTGTCATACTTGAAGCAATACAAAAATGTGAATATCAACAAAATGGGCACAAAAACAGGCACAGGGAGTGATGAAAGCATAAGGAAAGGCGTTTCATTTGTGATTGCATCTAGGAAACCAATAATAATAAGAGCTCACATTTGCCCTTGGACAGAATTATACAGCATTCTCATTTGATCATCACCATAGCCCTCTGGCGTAGGTAGTATAAATTTTATTATCATCTCCATTTTATGGATGAGAAACCAAAATCCTGGAAAGGTGAGATGGCATGTCCATGATCACACAGCTAATGAGTACCAAGGCCAGCACTTAATTCCAAATGTGTTGCTCTTTTTCATCCTCTTCTTCACTCCTCTCCCAATTCTACTCTATGCTTTCTGTACTCCACAATTCCCCAGCAGCCTTCTCACCCTAAAAGACCCCTTTGCCTTTGTGGCTCCCTCTTCTAATTGATGAGTTCCTCCATTTTGAGGAACAGGCTAGCCATGTTCACTCCTCCATCCCTATCCAGGCGCTACTCCTGGCTTGATACCATGCTTCCTTCTCATTCTTTTTTTCCTTTTTGGCTTCCTTTTAATTGTCATCTTCCCCTATTAGAATGTAAACTCCTTGAGGGCAGGGACCATCTTTCTTTTTCTTGTATCTATATTCCCATTCCCAGCACTTAGCACTATGTGCCAGTGTCCTGGCACATAGTAAGCATTGAATAACTGCTAAAATCAAAATTAATCTCTTCCCTTAAACTGACTCACCTTTTGAAACTTTAAAGTAAGACCACAGGATTGAAAACTTGGAGCTGAAAGAGATCTCAGAAGTCATTTGGATCAACTCACCCCTTTACCAGTTAAGGAAATGTGGTCCACAGAGGTGGAGCAACTTGCCTATCTCACTTAAGAAGTAAATGGGTAGTGAGAAACAGAGCTGGGATTTGGACCCATTTTCCACTGTACCCCATTTCCTTTCTAGACCTTCTCTCCAGGCCAAATCAGATTTGAGTAATTGGCTTCCAATGACTACTTCAAAGCTAGATCTTTGAAAAGTATACAAAGCCTCCAGTGAACCATTCTGTATAGAAACTCAGACAAATTCAGAAGATGAGCTCTGCCTCTTCCCCTTCCCTGCCCCCACCCAACTCCATAACACACATGTCTACATCCTCACCAAGAGAACCGTTTGCAAAGTCAACCTTGGAAAGAGCTTTAGCTAAAATTGGAAAGCCAAGTTGGGATTTGGACCAGCATTTGCTATCCTTGCCAAACTCTACCGAAGTTCCCATTTTGATTACAGCAGTAGATGCATCTTCATTTCCAACATGGGTGTGTCTTTTGCACAAGTTCCCAAACCTTGGAGCTGAACATGTTCTTTATCAAGTTTTTAGTCTCACCCGGTTTCCTTTACTCTTTATTTCTTCCCTGCTGTGTGACTTGCAGTTAGAAGCTACATTTTCCTTAAGGTATCATAAGAAGCAGCCTATATAAAGCTTCTGAAAGTTTTCTGGTTGTTTGGAATAAATATGAACTGGGGCTTGCTTGTTGTTAAGAAGGAATCTATAGAGCAGCTAGGTGGCACAGTAGATAGAGCACTGGCCCTGGAGTCAGGAGGACTCAAGTTCAAATCCCATCTCAGACACTTACTAGCTGTGTGATCCTGGGCAAGTCACTTAACCCCAATTGCCTCCAGAGGGAAAAAAAGGAGTATGTGTTTTCATCTTACTTTAGTAATTAATGGAGTAAAACAAGTCACTTTCTATGTGATTATTAACCATGAGAAGGACACACTGGGATATAGGATCATAAATTTAGGTCTGGTTGGGGCCCTGGAGGCCATCAACTCCACCTGCTCATTTTACGAAGGAGGAAACTGAGGCACAGAAAATTTCAGTGGCTTGGGGTTTGCTTCCACTAAGCTTGATTTAGTGAAGAGAGTGCCAGATTTGGGTTCAAACCCAAGAGTACTACCTACAATCTATGTGACCTTAAGCTCGAGGTTCTCTACCTTTTGAATGCCATGGGCTCCTTTTGCAGTCTGCTGAAAACTATATCTAAAACCTATAGTTTCTGCTGAAACACTTCTCAGAATAACGTTTCTAAAAACATAAAATAAAATGCATGGGATTACAAAGGAAATCAATTATGTTGAAAACAAACAAAAAAGAAAAGTTCCATATATAGATAACTTTTCTTATAGATAATATATACTATACATTTATATTATATATAGTACATGTACAATATTATGTGTAAATATTAAATATATTTATACACAACTTTTAACATATACTATATAATATACATTTATATTATATTTGGTATATCTTAATATAATATATAAGTATTATATATTATATTCTGCTATATGTGTATGCACATATATATGTATACGCATATGTGTACATATATTTTTTTTAAGTTCCACAGGTTATGAACTCTTATTCCCCAATTTATTTTCCCCAAGTTAAGAACTCTTGCCTTAGGTAGCCAAGCAATTAGTCAATAAGCATTCATTATTCACTTACTACGTGTCAGGCCCCATGCTAAGAGAGAAAGTTACATAGAAAGGCCAAAAAGCAGTCTAGCTCATGTCCTCAAAGAATTCACATCCCAATGGAGTAGAAAAATCACTTAATCCCTCTGGACCTCAGTTTCTTCATCTGTAAAGTGAGAAGGCTACATGATTTCTAAGGTCCCTTCCAGCTTTAATTAATAATAATGGTCTGGAGGCTGTTGGTGGTCATCTTCTCTTGATAATAAAAACTTCCATTGGCCTTGTCCCAGGCCTGCTTGCTCTCTTCCTTCCTTCCCCAATCTGCCCCAAATGAGGGTCCCTGCATGGCAAACAGAAAGCTTTAGGTTCCCTAATGATAAAGAGGCCATGCTTGAAAATTCATCATCATCATTGCCAGAAAGAGTAATATAAGGCTTTTTTTCCCCTTAAGCTCCCAGTTTGGTTTCATACGGTATCTTGTGTGGGCATTTATTCTTGATACTTGGTTAAACTGAGGGCTGACATATTGGCCTCGAAAATACTGGGCACATGGCTTTGCCAGGCCACCTCCTTATTATCTTAGAATTACTTACCTATTGCTATTTGGAATTAACATGGGGAATAAAGTCTCCCCTGGACTTTATTCATACAGTCACAGATAACTATGCCAAAGATCAGCCACAAAAGAAATCTCAAGAAAAAGCTGTCCCAGCCTTAAAGGATATACCGATTATTTAAAGTAAAAGAAATGTTCTTTATTATTGCCAGAGGACTTTACACTAAAAGCTGAAAATTATGCAGAGGACATTTCAATCAAAATATTCATTTAAGAATTTTTTGACTAGGAATGATATGGACCTTCTATTTCCCTCAAAAATACCTTGCATTAATTGAAAAGGAGAAAAGATCCAGGTTGAATGGATAGAGACCTGGCCTTGGAGCCAGGAAAACCATTCACAGCAGCCTCTGGGAGAAGAGAAGGAGCTGCCCACTAGGGACCAGCCTTCCAGTTGGGCAACACAAACTTTCTTTCTTTCTTTCTTTCTTTCTTTCTTTCTTTCTTTCTTTCTTTCTTTCTTTCTTTCTTTCTTTCTTTCTTTCTTTCTTTCTTTCTT
>NW_020954580.1:9069180-9128239 GCF_900497805.2 Vombatus ursinus | reverse complement strand
CTTTCTTTCTTTCTTTCTTTCTTTCTTTCTTTCTTTCTTTCTTTCTTTCTTCTTTCTTTCCTTCCTTCCTTTCCTTCCTTCCTTTCTCTTTCTTCCTTTCCTTCCTTCATTCCTTCTTTCATTCCTTCCTTCCTTCCTTCTGTCCTTCCTTCCTCTCTCTCATTTTCTTTTTCTTTCTCTCTCTCTCTCTCTCTCTCTCTCTCTCTCCCCTTCTTTCTTTCCACAGCCCTCCATCACTAAAATCCAATTCACTTGCATGTTATGGCATCACCTCCCTAATGTCATGGTCATCTTCAAGAACAAAGGACAAACAGTAACCTACCTAACAATCATAGGGAACCACTGAAGGTCCTTGAGCAGGGGAATGATTGATTTGTTCCTTAGGAAGATAAATGTAGCATGTAAATGGAGGCTATATAGGAGGAGAAAGAGACTGGCATCTCAGTGTCCATTTAGGAAGCTGTTAAATTGGTACGGGTTAGAGTTGATAAGGCTCTGAATTAAGTTAGTATTGAGTTGAGGGAAAGATAAAGATACAAGAGATATTGTGTGGAGATAGGATCTAGGACTAGGAAACTAGACCAAGAAGCCAATTGGATGTGGCAAATCAGGATGATTCTGAAATTGAGAACCCAGGTGACTGAGTTGTTGGTGATACTCTCAAAAAACCAGGGAAGTTAGGCAGAAGAAATGGTTTAGGGGTAAAAAAGAATTCCATTTGATACTTGTCCTTCTCAACTTAATTCAGTGAACCCTAATCTTTTCTTTCTGTTTGGAAATGCCGATGCATTTCCTACTCTTCAAAATCACATGTCAATTTACCTCTCCTCAATAGACACTTAAGAAGTTGGAGCTCATGTAGCTTTGTTCCTCACCTTCCCATTTCCCCAGTATATAAACATCTCACCTGGCTTTGGGAGACAAAGTAAAAGTAGAGAAAGAAATCCAGTCTCAGACACTTAGCTATGTGATCTTCGGCAAGTCACTTAACCCTGTTTGCCTCAGTTTCCTCATCTGTAAGACAAGCTGGAAAAAAAAATGGCAAACCACTCCTGTACCTTTGCTAAGAAAACCCTGAATGGGGTCACAAGGAGTTGGATATGACTAAAAAATGACTAAACAACAACAAAAGAGAAAAGCGATATAAATTTGGTATGGTTATGTATGTATGACTGACTGCCTGCATATATGTATTTGTGGTTAAAAAATATAGAAAGTCATGTTTGTAAAACAGACTTGAATGGATGAAGTTGATTGCTGAAAAAGTGAGAAATTTGGATTAGCTTAAAGTGAGTTGCAAAAGTATAAAACTCTTGAGGGAAAAAAAAAGAAAGAATCTTTAAGAACCTAGATATGTAACTAATGATATGGCACTTTCCTTGAGTATAATACATGTTCTACAGATCAACTAGTTTACTCCCATTTGGTTTGTACTATTCTCAACCAATAGGATAGTTCTATTTAAATCTAAGGAAATTGAATCATTCAACTAAGAAGCAAAGACACCTAAAGTCAATACAGTTCTTTCAGGATATGATTCAGTAGTCAATAGAGAGTTCAGGTTCATATCAGATTTGTACTCATTTGAGGAATTCTGAGCCTCCTTGAAGAAAAACAACAGAGAATCTTTAGGAACCTAGCCATATAACTACCAATCTGTTACATTTCTTAAGTATGAGACATGTTCTACAGACCAGCTAGTTTCCTCTTCATTTGGTTAGTTCTGATCTCAACCAATCAAAAGGATAGCTCTGTTTCATGCTATGGCAATGTCAACTTTAAACCAAGATGGAAGACATTTAAATCCAATATAGTTCTACAAGGACTGATCCAATAGTCACTGGAAAGATCCAATTCATCTTTGATTGTATACTAATGGAGGAACCCTGAAAATCCTTCAAGAAATATAAAATAGAATTTTTAGGATGTTAAATGTATAACTAGTAATCTGGCACATTACTTGAGAAGAATAAATATTTTACAGACAAGAAAACCTCTCCTATTTATTTATTTACAATTTGTTTATTATTATTTACAATAAGACCATTCTGTAGCCCCTATTTCTAGAAAAAGATGAGACCAATGTCATTTAGAAAGCCCCTTGTCCTGTTGAGCAGCTTATATTTTATGTTTTTCTGCTTGAAAGGCAAACATGTGAATAGACTTTTCTAGTACCTAAGCCTGTGGTTTAGTGGATAATTGAAAACAGAAAGTCAGCATACTAAGTCTACCCCTTCTGGGCTCTATGCCACCAAACACCAATTGGAAAACACTTGTTTAAAAAAGAAACTTCCCACACAAAGGTAAGTATAACAAATAAATCAATGAACTCACTCTACTAGGCATCATTCTGAAATCACCTTCTAGGTTCTGTACTGTACTGCCTTCTGTTTGTTTGCTAACTGCTAGTGTCACTCTCAAGAACAGCATTTCTTTCTACATTATCCAGTCCACTATTATTCCTTATACGTCTCCAAACAATGGCTCGAGGAGGAGAGGGGAGGAGAGGGTCAGGGGACGCTTGGAAATCTCTCTCCCCGTGGGTAATGGTGGCAGAGGCGGTGTGTGCAAGCTCTTCTGTTTATCACAGACTCACAAGCCCATAAACTAAGAGGTTTAAAGGAACGCAGCCATACCACCACATTATTAGGGGACAAACAAGTTGGAATATTCATAAAAATAAAACAATTTCACCCAAAGTATTCATAGTGTTTCCAGGTTCCTGTTATTCACTGTCATCTTTATGAAGGTCATCAACCATAAGAGCAAAATGTATGAATTTTTGAGGCAAAAAAGTTACATATAAGGGACAGCTAGGTGGTGCAGTGGGGTCAGGAGGACCTGAGTTCAAATGGGGCCTCAGACACTTGACACTAGCTGTGAGACTCTGGGCAAGTCACTTAACCCCATTGCCTAGCAAAACAAAAACAAAAACAAACAAACAAGAAAACATATGTGATGTCTTCAGGAATTTGGTGGTTTAGTCAAAAATACCAATTCCTGACTATGCAGAATATTTTCTACCCTGGACTAGAGGTGAGATTAGAGAATATTTTAAAATCCCCAGATACATTTAAAATACTGTCGATCTGTGATTAATTCTTCCTATTATTTAATATGCAGGTATATGCTGTATCTAATCTCCACCCAAGTGTCTGCTCCTAAAGGAGATTAGTTTCTCTTTAGTAACAATAACAAAATACTTGTTAGCTTTTATTAACTTCTTGGTCAGTCATTTTTCAGTCATGTTCTGACTCATTGTAACTCCAGGTGGGGTTTTCTTGGCAAATATACTAGCATGGTTTGCTATTTCTTTCTCTGGCTCATTTTACAGATGAGGAAACTGAGGCAAATAGGGTTAAGTGATTGCCCAGGGTCACAGAGCTAGTAAGTGTCTAAGGCTGGATTTGAATTCAGGTCTTTCTGACTCTAGGCCCAGTGTTGTATCTACTGAGCCACTTGGTTGCATGCAAACAGAATCATAACCATGCCCCCACGGCTTTGGTTTGGAGCAGAGAACACTTCTTCTCACAGTACTTATATGGGGGTTTCAGTTGGGGATGATGACAGAGGACTATAGCGCATAGAGGAACATTTGGAATAGACTCTCCTACTTGATGGACTGAGATAGGCTGGCTATGTGTTGCCTTGCCTGGAGAAACATAACTTGTAGGCAGTCAGAGATATGCCTTGGGTAATTGCTGGTCTCTGTATTTTCCCCATCCCAGCTCCACTACTCAAATAAATTTGCCCTAAAATTCTTTCACTTTTACCTCTTGTTTCAGCTCTTTCCATTTTATATTAAAATTTTTCTTCAGGGTTTTTTTCTCAGCATTAGAGGAACATATTGTAAAGTTGGGCCCTGTGCTTTCTTCCCAAGATCAGAATGTTTTCAGGAGACTCTGTCACCTTCTAGCTGTACAAGAAAAAAAGAAAGGTTTTCTTTCTTCTTTTTTTCTGAATAAAATTTTATTATTTTTATCCAATTACATGTAAAAACAATTTTTGACTTTTTTTAAAGTTTTAAATTCCAAATTCTCTCCCTCTCTTCCCTCCCCCCTCCCTGAGATGGTAAGCAATTTGATATAGGTTATACATGTGCAATCATGAAAAACATGTTTTCATATCATTCATATTGTAAAAGAAAACAAAAACAAAAAAATACCCACAGAAAAATAAAATGGAAAATAGTATGCTTTAATCTTCATTCAGACTTCATCAGTTCTTTCTTTGGAGGTGGATTGCAGTTTTCATCATGAGTCTTTTTGAATTGTCTTAGATCATTGTAATCCTGAGAAAAATTAAGTCATTCACAGTTGATCATCATACCATATTTCTGTTACTATGTACAATGTTCTCCTGGTTCTGCTCACTTCACTTTACATTAGTTACAATGAGACTTTTTTTTTTTTAACAATAACAGTCATTCACATTTCTATAGGCCTATCAGGGTTTACATAACATTTTCTTTCTCAAAATGGCTCTGTAAAACAATAAGTACAAACTTCACAGATGAAGAAACTGAGGCTTAAAAGATTAAACGAGTTAAGTACGAGAGCTAGTGTCAGAGTCAGAATTTGAACCTAAGTCTTATGATTCTTAAGTCCAGCACTCCACCATGACATCTCCCACTCCACATCCTTTGTTAAAATATTGGATACATAGTGTATTTCAAAGGTCTGAGAGTGGTTGAAATTTTATTTTTTATTTATTCAACATGCCTCTTGGTGCATCCATTGTCCATTCTCTGCTGATTTCAGGAGCTATTTAATTTTACAACTTAATTAGGTTTGTTTGAAGCTTTGTCCTGACCCTTACCTATCAACCAAGGCAAGGAGTATGGGAGGTCCTTATTCCACATCCCCTTCTCTGCCCAGGCTTTTTTATATCACTTCTTTTTTTTTCAGGCTACCCTTGATGTTCATTTTAACCTGATTCAAATATTAGGAGGTGAGGGAGAACTTGTGATAATCCTGGCCCATTAAGGATTGGCCCCTAATACCATGGTCCAATTGTATAACTCTTCAGAATCTTTCACTGGAAACAGATGAGGCAACTAGGAAATCAGAAAAACACAATAGACACAGTTCAATGAGAACCACTTAACAATAATCTCTAGTCACTGGCTCCTCAAATTTCTGACAAAGATAAAGTGTATGTGTTAGTACTCTGCTATATATTTATTTATCACAGCCATGGGACAGCAAATACAGTGTTAGTGTGAGTCAGAACAGCTTCTCTTTGCCCTGGAACTGAGCTCTCAGATTCCTTCCCATCTTTCCTACCTAACATGGCCATCAACATCTTCGTTTGGGTGGAGGTGACTCATAACCCAAAGGTCATGAGTAAGACAGGGAAAGGAGAGCTGGAGAAAAAAAAAAAAAAGCTGCTTGATGACTCCCTAGAGCCTGGTGTTGGCTCATTTCTATGGTCAAGCTTCTCTTTTCTCCCACTCTAGTGGGTAGGGGAGCCAGATACTGGAGGAGAGTTAGCAGTCTGAACTACGGATCAAAATGGAAAGGCCATGCCGTGAAACTTAAGCTAATGGCATGTGGATTTGTGATTAAATCTGACTCAGGAACATTTGATTGTTTCTCCTGCATGGAAACCTTTTTTCATATGGGGGGCATTTAGCTAAGGGAATTCAACCATTTTTCTGTATCTAACCAATATCGGCATGATGTCAGGACTGCAGTCTTTAATGGGAAACCCCAGTGAGCTTGCTGTAATAAGTCCTAGAATGTATTCGTATTCAGCTGCAGCAATAGGAGGTTTGTTAGGGAATATAATTTATGTACTTTTCAGCTGCAAGAATCAGTACTCAAACAGCTATTTTTCCAGAATCTCAGCAAAGGAAGACATTTAATTAAAACTCTTGAGAAAACACATGAAAGGAACATATTAGCGGTAGGGGGTACGGTGGGGGTGGGAAGAAATGGTAAGGGAGACCTATAATTGAGTCAGAAAAACCTTCCCCTCTGGGAATTAAATTTTTAGTTCAATCCCTGTTTTCTCAGTCACTTCATTTTTTCCCATTTCAGTTGGATTTGGAGGATACGGAGTAGGAAAAGGAATACCAGTAATGAGTGTGAATTCTACACCCCTTCTCCAAAAGCTTTGTGAATCATAACATGCTAAGATGTTAACTGTTACTGTTGCTGCTATTGCTACTACTACTACTACTATTACTACTACTGTTATCGTTATTACCACCACTACTACTACTACCACTACTATTGCTTTTGCTGCTGCTGCTGCTCCTACCACTATCACAATTACTATTGCCACTGCTGCTACTACTACAATCACCATTACTATTACATTACTCTGCTGCTGCAGTTACTATTACCACCATTGCTATTACTATTGCTGCTGCTACCACTACTACACCATTACTACTACTACTACTACCACCAGCATTAATTACTATTATCATTATGATGACTACTACTACCACCACTGCTGCTACTACTACTATCACCATTACTATTACCACTACTACTACTACTACCACCATTACTGTTACCACAACTACTACTACCACTGTACAGAGTCAAGTTAGGCAAAAAGTATTAATCAAATGCCTTATTATTTGTTAGATACTATGCTAGCTCTGGGCCTATGAAGATAGAAACAAAATAATCCCTGTTCTCAAGGAGCTCACAGTCTAATGGAAGAGATAGAATGAAGACAACTATGTAAAAATGAGATATATACAGGATAAACTGGAAAAAATTAACAGAGAAAAGGCACTAGCATCAGAGGGGAGAAGCATGAGACAGACCACTCACATGAACTAATGCAATTTGAAGGCACTAGAACCTGGAAAATAATGTGCTTTGTTGCAACAATATAAAGGGAAGGGCTAACAACAAAAGAATCAAAGCTAAGGTCGTGAAATTACAATGACCAATCTTGGCCCCCAGCAGAGATATGAACATATGCCTCCCTCTCTTTTGCAGAAGGGGAGGAACTAGGGGTATGGAACCCCACCAGTAGAAAGAATATACTACTTACTGTGGCTGAACATTTCTCCCCTTTATTTTATTTATCTTTTTTTACAAGGGATAATTCTCAGAAAGAAGAATTGGGGAGGGGTATAATGAGAAATGAAGGTAATGTAAATACAAAAGTTCTCAATAATATATATATAATATATATTATTTATTAAATACAAATTATTTATATATATATATATATATATTTAAGGCTGACTTGAGGACATAGTTTATGAATCTTGCTCTGGTTGACAAAATGACTAATCACAACATTGGCTCCCCAAGAGGTATGTTATCCGGGAGATTCCTTTGGGGATATGGGTTGGACTAGATGGCAGCTGAAGTCTCTCTCAGCTCTAATATTCTCAGATTCTGAGATTCTGGGAGTTGCTTGGCAAACACACCACCTCTACCAGGAATAAGGGCCAGAGAGAAGAGGGCAGGGCATTCCTTTTAGGCTATTGAATGATTTCCTTGGGCTTTTGCTAATTTGTACAACCCTCTCATATAGTCTCACTTTCTGAACAACAATATTTAGGAGTGATTTGAGTCAATTAGTTATGCTCAGACTCAAGAGACCTACCCTGTTCTAATTTACTGGTATTTAAACAAACTTAGAAGGGAAAGTTACAGGAAGAATCACAGGTTCAGTATGGACTGAACAACTTCTCTTGGGTCCCCACCTTTACCTTGGTCCCATCTTCATCATGGAAGATGATATCCCAGCAATGGCTACCCTAGCATGGATCCCTACTCACAGGGGATAATTTTCACATGGTTTTTGATGTTACCTACACACAAGCAGAGAACTGCAAACCAATCCACCTATTGGGCTAGGTGACCCAATGAATATTGTGCTGGACGTGGTGTCAGGAAAACCCAAATTCAAACTCCACCTCAGATTTTTGGTAGCTATGTGACTCCCCTAGGCAAGTCATTTAACCTCTTGGTAAAGTGCTACATAAATGAAAATTCTTACATTATCATCAACCCAGTCAGTCCCTGCTGATAGAAGGATCTGAATAACCCATTGCCAGGACTTAGATGCTTTGGTGCTCAGGAATATAAATACAGCTGAATAAATGCACCAGTCTAAAATAACTTTCAGGGGCATCTAGGTGGAACAGTAAAGTGCTGGGGCTGCAGTCAGGAGACTCATCTTCCTGAGTTCAAATCCAGCCTCAGACACTTACTAGCTGTGTGACCCTGGGCAAGTCACTTAACCTCAGTTTCTTCATCTGTAAAATGAACTGGGGAAGGAAATGGCAAACCACTTCAGTACTTTTGCCAAGAAAACCCTAAATGGGGTCACAAAGAGTAGGACACGACTAAAACAACTGAACAAAAGATAGCTTTGCCAGCAGTACCAAAATATATAGCTATTTTGAGACAATTTCTCTGGCATGTGGGAGGTGGACCTTGTGAATTTGCTAGTCAATCCAGCTATTTTTTGTTGCTGTATACTCTCTCACACCTCCATTCAATTTGGAGGAAGAGACCATATCTGACTGGCCTGCATTGAGCATAATAACTCTAGAACTTAGAATGTTTGTTCTTAAAGCTATTTGAAAGATCATTCAGTCCAGAGGCTCTTAACCTGGGCTCAAGAGGCCTACAGATAGATTTCAGTGGGAGTGGGAGGAGGTCTACAAAGTTGGACAGGAAAACAAAATGATGTCTTTATTTCAATATTATTGTTTCACTAGTAATTTAATGTATTTTTGTGCATTTTAAAATGTTGCTCTGAGAAGCGGTCCATAGGCCTTATGAAACTACAAAAGGGATCCACTGACTTTTAATTTATATGCATGTAGTTGTTCTTTCCATTTGCATTATCATGAATATTGTCTTCTTATCCCTACTAACTTCACTCTGCATCAGTTCATGTAGATCTTTCCATGCTTTTCTGTATTCATTGCATTCACTATTTCTTATAACTCAGGAATGTTTTATTGCATTCATGTGCCATGATTCATTTAGCCATTCCTTAATCAATGGGTATCTACTTTGTTTCCAATTCATCCACACACAAAAAAAAGTTTAAGAACCTCTGATTTAATCTAGTGCCCCCACTTTTACAGAAAAGGAAACTGAGACCTAGCAGTACAATGCAGAAAAGAGTGATTCCACTTTTTACATCTCAGAGAGACATCAGTTCATGATTTGATAAACATTAAGTACCTACTGTAGTGAAATGAAAATGAAATGACATACTCCCTATCCTCAAGGAACTTGCCATCTATTAGACCACAGATTTTGAATGTCAGGCATGGCAGAGCTGTCAACTGTAAAGAGTAAGTTCATAAGTGTAGAGAAGAGCTCTTTAGTCCCTGTTTTGCTCAGAGAAAGAAATCCACAACAACTAGCTCCACCTAACCCCAATGGCCTGGCAAGGCTCCACCCTAAGCAAGAAACCATCAGAGAAAAGAATCAAATGGAAGAAAAAAGAAGAATGTTCCATAACTAGTGCTCAGACAGATTCAAGCCAATCTTTAGATCAATTTCTTCAGTTTTACAACCTTATTCAAAGTCTACCTGCCTTCTCTGACTCCTTCAGGGAGTCCCTCCCACATTCTAGAGTCAGCTGCCAGCATGTTCTGCCACATTGGAGTAATATGTCCCCTTTAGAAAGGTCAGGACTAAAGGTTCCTGTATGGGAGTAATCCAAGCAAAACCAGAGTATTCCAGGAAGTGGGACCAGTGAGTCAGAGAATGGCAGAACTTCTCCCTGAGTCAGGCCTGCACCAGTTCCCCCACAAGACCACATCTGAAGGACAGCAAGTCCACCAGAACAGCCACTACTCAACACCACACCAAGGCCCAGACAGGTTCAGTATTGTCTCAGTGGCTAAAGCATCTCCTGAATCATTTGCACCTGGGGTGTTCTGGCTGTACATCTAGAAAAGACCTCTCTCCTTTACTCTATTTTTATTTATCCAGACCTTCTTCCTTTTTTTTTTTTAAAAAAAATCATTTTAGACTTCCTCAAGGTTCCCAGATGTGAAGTGGAATGCAATTTATTTTGTCTACATTTCAGCTGAAACTGGATCTAGTCAATCAACCAGTGACCACCTTCAACATTAGGCTGAGCTAGAATTTGCTGAGGGTACCTTCATTTTGACCTGAGCAGGGTACCAGGTGGTATTATAGCCTAAAGGCAAAAGAAATCTATAAGGCACAGTCCTTTTCTCTGAGGAGGTTGATATAGTACTTTAAGGTTTACTGGGTTGCCCAGTGTATAGAGCATTAGACTTGGAGTCAGGAAGACTTGAGTTCAAATTTAGCCTCAGACATTTGCTAGCTGTGTGATCGTGGGCAAGTCACTTAAATTCTCACCTCTCTCAGCCTGTTTCATCATCTGTAAAATGAGGATAATAACAGCACTTACCTCCCAGGGTCCTTGTGAGGATCAACGTAAAGTGCTTCGCAAACCTTAAATCACTATGTAAGTGCTCATAGCTCTCTGCTCATAGTAGCCCTCTCGTGAATTGAGTATATTAACTCCACTTTATATAGAGATGAGGAAACTGAGGCAGTGAGTGACTTGTCCATGATCCCTTTGTTAGTAGGCATCAGAGCCAGGATTCAAATCCAGATCCCAATAGTCTTACCACTACAATATAACTATCTCTGTGTGAGATGAGACAGAGACAGCGATAGGAAATAATCTGGAAATACCAATCAAACAATACAGGAGTAAACAGGTTCAAATATATATGGTCAAGTGCCAAGAGAACAGAATGGACAGAAGGATTTATCTTTATATCAGATTCCTTGGGTATCTGGATTGTCTTTCAGAGGCCTTAGAAAGAATTAGAGTAAATGCCCTGCATCCAGATCTGTAGGGGCAGTTAGGTGCCACAACGAATAGAGCACTAGGACTGGAGACAGGAAGACTCCTCTTCCTGAGTTTAAATCTGACCTCAGACACTTTCTAGCTGTGTGACCCAGGGCAAGTCACTTAACTCTGTTTGCCCAGTTTTTTCATCTGTAAAATGAGCTGGAGAAGAAAATGGCAACCACTACAGCATCTTTGCCAAAAAAATCCCAGATGATGCCATGGAGAGTCAGATATAACAATAGATCCATAGAGGATTAAGGACCAGCTCCCTCTGATCAGTCAGTAGGTTGTTAATTTGCTATAAAACCTCCTCCTAACTGACTTTTTTCTATCTAGGTCCTCTCCACTCCCGTTTCTCTTAATAATAATGGCTAGCATTTGTATAATGATGCTATATATTTATATACATAAATATCTATTTATATATACATGTATATATTGAAATATAAATATATTACATATAAACCCATATAAATACAAATATATTTATATATAAACATATATTTAAATATATATACACATATATATTCAAATATAAATATTGTATATGTGAACATATATTTAAATATAAATATATTTATATAGAAACATATATATTTAAATAGAAATATTTTATATATTAACATAATATAAATATATTTATATGTAACAGTTTTATATATTATTTATTTATATACATATTTATATACACACATATTTATATGAAGTATTTATATAATGCTTTAAGGTTTGGAAAATACTAAATCACTGCCAAAGTCATCTTTGTAAAATAATAACAATATTTTTGTTGTGTATAATAATAGTAATAATTAACATTTATATAACACTTTAAGTTTGGCAAAGTATTTTACATATTTTTTTCTCATTTGATTCCCACAACAACCCTAAAGTAGGTGCTATTATTAACTGCATTTTTCAGATAAGGCAACTGAAGGGGCTTGTCCAGGATTATTCAGTTTATAAGTCTCTCAGGCAGGATTTGAACTCAGGCCTTAATGGTTCCAAGTCCACATAGCTGCAAAGATAAACTTTAACAATGTCCCTGGGCACTTCAAAATTGTTAATGATTGCACATTGAGCTCCTTCCTAATCAAATCAAATCTTCACCGCATGTGGGAACTGGAATATAGAATGTTGGAACATTGAATATAGAATATCGGGACTCAAAGGACCTCAGAACATTGAAAGTCAGACCATGTGAAATATACAGTATCTCCGTGGAAAGCAACTTCCACAGGTAAGCAAATAGCAGTATTGGATGTTGGGTGCCCAAGGGGAGTTCTCACCCTGTAAAATCCTCCTCCATCTGTAAGCTGGGAGGAGGGGGGAGGTAAATATGAGGAAGCAAGGACATGCACATCAGGGCAGAAGCTCAAGGGAACTCAAACGGAAGGAATCCCAGTCTCCTCCCCTCCATTTCAGCCATCCCTCCCTCCCCCATCCTGAGGCTGCTTGGTAAAATATATTTGACCATGTCTAGGGACTTGTAATTCACCACTTTATCTAAGTGTTTTAATTTGCATCAGGTTATTAATTAATCTCTTTTTACAGTCTCTCCAATAAATCAACTTGGAGCTGGCTAAGAAATATGATCAAGGAGTGAACCAAAGGCTTGTGATTCCCTGAAGGGGCAATCATCTCTCTGTTATTTCCCATGATTCCACACTGGAGGCTGGGTATGTCTCTTGACTTTCCCTGAGTGCTCATCCCTCCCAAATCTCTCCTGGTGTGGCTAACATTAAACAGGTCACAAGAGGAAATGGTCACTATTTAATTTGTGTAACAGTGGGATTTAATGGAAGCAAAAAAGGAAGAAATAGTACAAAGTAAAGGGGGTGGTCTAGAGGTAAATGTAGTTAGCGCTGGGCACTGCTATGGGCAGCAAGAATTGGCTTTTCATGCTTTCAACTCCTTCCTCTTTGGGGCAAGAATTGAGGCAAAACTCAAGAGGGATAGTGCAATATAATGGTCACTACTTCCTCCTCTCGGAAATCCCAGTTCATTAATGTCAATGGCTTGTAGATTTAGGGGAAGTGTCTCTTCTATCTATGGTGATGTTGATGCCAGGTTACATATAGAATGTCAAAGATGGAAAAGGACCTCAGAACAGACAATGTTAAGACAGAGAAAGTTAAAAAGAACAGAGAATGTTAGAGCTGGGACCTTAGAACTTAGAATTGTTCAATCCAGAAAGGCCCTGAGACTTCGTCTGGTGCCCAACTCCCTCATTTTACAGATGAAGAAACTGACTTGTCCAAGATCACACAGGCTAGTCAATGCCATTGCTGGGACTCAAATCCAGGTCTTCCTACTCAAAATTCAGGGCCCTTTCTAATAGTTCTCACTTATGGGTTTAAGATATAATCTCACCTGTGTCCGTTTTTACTAGATAATTTATTCCCTAATTAGCCTCGTGCCAAAAATCTCAATCAAAGCAAAAGAAGCTTGCTACGGCTAGCCCTGGAATCTCTTCCTGCCCTGGGGCTTTTTCTTAGATCAGTGCGAATTTGGGGCTTTTGTACCTACCAAACCAAAACTTCCTTCTCTGACCACCACTCCATTATGCATTGTCTACTTCAATTAATATAAGCTCCTTGAGGACAGGAAATGTCTTCCTGTTGTATTTGTATCTCCCAGTGCTTAGCACTGTGCCTGGCACATGGTAAGCACTTAATATTCCTTCCTTCCTTCTTTCCTTCCATCTTCCCTCCCTCCCTTCCTCTCTCCATTCTTTTTTCCCCTTCTCCCTTCCTTCCTTTTTCCTACTTCCTTTTTTCCTTCTTCCTTCCTTTTCCCCTTTCTCCCTTCCTTCCTTTTTTCCTTCCTTCCTTCTTTTTTCCTTCCTTCCCTCCCTTCCTTTCTCCATTCCTTTCTCCCTTTCTCCCTTCCTTCTTTTCTCCCTTCCTTTCTTCCTTTTTTCTTTCCTTCCTTCCTTCTTTCCTCCCTTCCTTCTTTCCTTCCTTCCTTTCTTCCTTCCTTCTTCCCTCCCTCCCTTCCTCTCTTCATTCCTTTCTCCCTTTCTCCCTTCCTTCCTTCTTTTCTCCCTTCCTTTTCTTCCTTCCTTCTTTCCTTCCTTCTTTCTTTCCTTCCTCCCTTCCTTCTTTCCTTCCTTCCTTCGTTCCTTCCTTCCTTCCTTCCTAGGCCTTTCTCCTAAAGAATGTGAGTTATTATAACAGCCTTCAATTCCCTTCCTTGAGCTCACCAAACAGCTTCTCTCTTGTCTTTTGAGTCATTATTTATAACCCCACTATCCACATGAAGCCTTCTTTAAGTAACGTCAAATTCACTCTTATGATTACAGCCAGCAAGTCTCTTTCACTAATATGTGTCTGGTTATCTGCTCATTCATCTTATCTCTTCCTTGATTCTAAACCCTTGAAAGTAAAGAACTTCTTCACATTGCAGAAAAACATCAGACCATGTGTTTTTCTCCCAGAATCTAGCCATTGGTGAGGTGCATTTCTGTGCTGTGGTAAGTAAATTATGCCAAGGCAAATTAGCAGACTAATGTGATGAGTTTACACATGCCCAGACTTGTAAATTTAACCATGATTAAACCTTAAAATACAGATCTATTTTTTTCTTTTTCTTTTCAAAACTTGGGTAGCAGTCTTTGCTTAAGGTTTATGCATGCCAGGTTTGACTTTTATAGTTCTAACTGTTTGGGAAGGCAGAAAAACAGCCAAATGAAATATTACAAGTTTTGAGGGTTTTTTTCCATGTTTACTCAAAAACAGTTAAAAGGTGTTTACTGAAACCTTAAAATAAAAATTTATCTTATACAAATACTGAATATGAGAATAATGAGGTCCCATAAGAGATTGATGAAGAATTTTTTTTTTACTTGCAGCTGAGCATGGATGTGTCTTTTTCGGATATCATCTGTTAATACACAACTATCACTTCATCTACTCCTGGAAAAAGTTTCACAATTAAACAACACATGAAAGAATAGTAAACCAGCTGAGATTTGGGCAAGCAAAAAACAAGGAGAGGCCAGAAATATCTGTAACTTTTCTGCAGTCAGCTGGGGTTAGCTTTGAGTTATGCTTCCTGAGAAGCCTCAAACTTAACCACTAAAAGTTCAGGATCCTTTCTCTACCTTCATCAACAGCTACCATTCCCTAGCTTTATGGAAGTGCCCAAAGTGAGCTAAAAGGGGTTACCAGGAATCAAATGCCTAACCATAGACAGACTTCTATTTGTCAGTGCTCCCCTGAAAGGTTTGTTTGTTTTTTTTTTTTTTTTAGTCAATTGGGGTTAAGTAACTTGCCCAGGGTCACACAACTAGTAAGTGTCAAATGTTTGGTCTGAGGCCAGATTTGAACTCAGGTCTTCCTGACTTCAGGGCAGGTGCTCTATCCACAATGCCACCTAACTGCCCCAAAAGATTTTTAAATGACTTCAAATTGCACCCTGAATGAATTGAAACCTTTGATTACAGGTTTCTAAGGGTCTAGAGTCTGCTTGCCTTCAAATCTTTTTCCCACTAGTTATGATGCCCCAGATTCTCAGCATTAGAGCCACTCCTTTGGGATGGAGAGCCACGTCTCCATAGGACTATGTTCAAATACAAATGTTACCTATTTGTTGTTATTATTGAGGTGGAGTGGTGTGGTAATGCCATTATTACCTTTGATCAACCTGAATGATATTAGCATGAATAATCAAGCATGAATAATCTTAGGTTAGTGAATCAGTAACTTAGCAAGACCTTTAGATAATGGGACTTGGTAAAGTTTCAATAAGAGTGAGTGAGAGAAAAGGTACAAAAAATTAAGTGCTTCCCATGAAGGTTGTGACCAGGTAGGGAATCATAGAGCAAGGAGAGGGAATATGAAAGCATTAGGCCCTGGGTAGTTCTGAGCTTCTTTATAAAGGAGTAGAGTGAGCCCAGATTGGAAGCTGTGGATTCACTAAAGACAAATTTGGCCTAATTGTCAAATTAGCTTAAGGTCAGGCTCATAAAAAGACTGAATCTGAGATCAGGATATAGTACAAAGAGCACAGACTTAGGAGAAAAATCTCAGTTCTATTAATTAGATCAATAACCTGGGGAGGTTTATTTCACCTCTGCTGTCTTCATCTGTAAAGCAAAAGGCTTAGATTGGAAAAATCTCCATGCTTCCTTCCAAATTTAAAATTCTGACTGTAAGATCCTAAGATTGATTGAGAGGTAAATAACACGGCAAATGGAAAATGGGAAAGGAAGTGGAGAATGTTAGAGGGGCCTCCAGGATTCTAGAAAGGACCAGTCCTTCTCTGGCTTTGCTCAATCCGTCAATGTGCAAATGTCTGCAATAAACCTTCTCCTTCAAGTCCTATAAAGTACAGGTTCTTAACCCCCCTCTCCACTGAGACTCAGAGGATTCCCCACATTCATATTTGATTTTTCAAATTCTTTGAGTGCCTGGTTACTGTAGTTAAAAGATGCCATAAAATATTCACAGATAGACTTGCTGTCTAGCCGTAGGTACAGCTGGATTTACTTAAACTGAAGCTACTATGATAGTCTGGATGCCATCAGAAAGTCCAATGTACATTCCAACTGTTGGTTAGCCTTTTTGATTTCGCTCAGCCTTTGATGATGCCATTTTAAGAGAGTAAATACAACAGCAAACCATGTTGGGAAGCCTCATAAGTGAATACAGGCCTCAGTGTAACTTTGCCTTCCTTCCTGTCAAATATGTGCTTTTCCATGGTTGTAAATCATACCATTAGCCATTAGCTGTGTAAACAATGCTGATGAAACCTTTTTCTTCAAACAGTGTCATTCACTGCCACCTTCCTTGCAGAACCCAGCTCAATGACTCAGCCAAACTTAGGTCAGGATCTCTGTCCCAAAAGGAACAACAAAGTGCTAACTACTGAGTGACTAATATGTCTCACTTGGGAGAGATGGAGAAATGAGTTCCATGTTTACTAGTGGGAGGAAACACTAAGGAATTGGAACCAAGTACTAGGAAATACTCAAACACTTAACTGCCTGCCCACGTGTTGCTCACCCATTTGGCAGCCCCCTCCGCTGGCAAGCCGTGCAGATGGTATTATTTGACATAGGAGAGTCTTTTCCAATGTGAAAATTGGGGAGCATAGTGTTTCCTGTCCTACCAGTTAAATTCAGGATCTGCAAAACACAGAGATTAGAAGATAATGAAAAGATGAAATAAAGTTATATTTTAATGGAAAGAACACTAAACTTGGAGTCAGAAGACCTGAGTTCAAATCCCAAACCTGCCATTTATTTACTATGTGAACTTGCCAAGGTCACTTCCCTTCTGTGGAACCTATTTTCTTTATCTGTAAAATGGAGAGACTAGACTAGATTTGTCTCTTCTGGTTCTAACATTGCAACTACCTTGATTTAAACTCAACTGGTTGACATTGGTTCCATCTATTGTATGGTGATTTTAGAAGCAGTTAGTGGATTTTAAATTAAATTTGGCATGCTGTCAAGGATAGTATTTTTAAGTATAATTTGTAGTTGTTTTCTATTTTGAAACAAAATCTTAGTAAAAAATTCCAAATAAATATATCTTATAGAAAAATTTTTAGAGATAAAACTGAAATTTGGTAAATAGGGAAAGGTCATAGAGATAAGATATCAGAGTGAGTGAGGTCCACAGTTCAATAATCCCTAGTTAATAAGAAGCAAAGTTAACTTTGAAGGGGGGGAGAGGCGGGGAGAAGGGAGAGAAAAGGAGGTAGAGGAAACCAAATTGCACTGTGCTTAGTGACATTCACTTTCCTGTCTTCCCTGAGGCTCCTATGGTTGAATCCTGCTCACACATGTGGCATCCACCAAGTCCAACCCCTAAACTCTTCTTAGATATTCAAATGAATACCTATAGCCTCAAACCTAACAGCCCATGTGAGTACAAACAGAAAGGGCCAGGAAGTGGTCCATTTTTGTCTCACTGATTTTCATGGGAAGACAGTTCTTGCCTTATTGATTTTCACTGTTGATTGAGTTGTGCTAGTCTCTTCCCTGAGGGTCATTTCATTTCCTTTTTCACACTTGCTCAACATTTCCCCAAGTCAATGCACCCCTTCACAGCAATGGTGTTTGCTGGCTATTGACTGAATGACATTTTCAGCAAGTATAGCAGTCAACTCTTGATTGTCTGTACTCCTAGGAAAATGTGGGTAGTGGATGAGTTCAATTGGCAGATAATCCTTAAATCTTACTTGTTTTACCAACAGATTCAACTTTTATTTCCTACCAAACCTGTCAGAGGACCTGCAGAAAGAAATGCAGTTGGACTCATTTATTGAAAATTAATTTGCTCTCTTCCTCCCTCCTCTGTAGAGTCACTGTGGAGGTATTACTATGCAATGAAACATCCCATAAGGCAGAAGGAATGGGGAAAAAAATGGTGCTCAAGTCACATGATTCATCAATAAGTAAGATCAGATCCTGCATCATCAGAAACTGACTTCGCTTCTGCTGAGTGCTCCACATCAATAAAACGAATTCCAGTAGCCAACAGAATTCCTGGAGCATAATAGTAGGTTAGCAAATGGTAGTTGGTTGATTGGTTCCTTGTTTTTTGTAATTCCACCAACAGTATTTTTCAGTGACCACCATATTATCTTTTATAGACAGTCACTGGTAAGTTATTTTCTTCGACTTAGCCCTTTAAAGGAACCAAAAATTCTTTCAAGTCAAAGGTTACTCTTACTTTGAGGGTTAATCTAAAATATACTTTACTAGTCCCAGAATTTTCTCATATTACACTTGGAAAGCTCTCTACAATTTTCTGCTTTAGTCTTAAGTGGGTAAACAGCTTTCAATTTCTAGTCAAGTCTTACAAAATGCAAAGAAAATCAAGTGGTTTTAATGTTTTCTCCCCCTATCTCTATATATTACTCTTCATATAGAATCATAGACTGATAAAATGAGAAAGGACCTGAGAAGTTATCTAGTTCAGCGGTTCCCTATCCAGGATATGGACTCATAGATGTAGAGTTGGACATGTTCTTAGAGGTGGGTTAGTCCAATCTCCTTATTTTATAGACAGGGGAAATGAGGCTCAGAGAAATGTTAGGTGTTTTGTTGAAGTCAGAGCAGTGGCAGATTTGAATTTCAGTCTTCTGACTCCTGAGGAAGTGGTCTTTCCTCTTTTGTAAATGCATATGCATGCCAAATATTGTCATGTTAATATTTCTTTAGCTCTTACAAAGTATATCTTATGGATTTATATAATAAGCAAAAATACTGTCAGTATATTGAATATACTACACCTCTCATGGATGTATTACTATTTTTCAAACGTATTTCTTTGCTGTTGTTATTGATGAAATAAAGGTAAATGCAAGTAAAACTTTACTGAATTAATTATAACTTTTTAAAATGCAAATTGAACAGCCAAGTGATACAATGGATAGAATACTAAAGCTGGAGTCAAGAAGACTTAAGTTCAAATCTGGCCTCAGATATTTCTAACTGTGTGACCTGTGTGTAAATCATTTAATCTCTCTGCTTAGGCTTCATTTAAAAATTTTTTTTAAATTATTTCATTAAATATTTCCAATTACATGCAAAAAAATTTAAACATTCATTTTTTTTTATCAGATATTGAGTTCTTAACTCCAAAGCTTGGATCTTTTGGTTTATCAAACATTAGATTACTGTGGTCATTTACCATTGTGAATTGTGTGCCTAATCTATTCCAGTGTTCCTCCACTCTATTTCTTAGCCAGTATTAGGTTGTTTTCATGATCACTGATTTGTAAGATAGTATGAAATCTGATACTGCTAGATCACCTTCCTTCACATTCTTTTTTATTTGATTCCCTTGATAGTCTTGATCTTTTTTTCTTCTGGATGGATTTTGTTATTTTTTTCTAGCTCTAAAAATAATTTTTTGGTAGTCTGATTGGTATGGCACTGAATAGGCAAATTAATTTAAATAGAATTGTCATTTTTATTATATTGGCTCAACCTACTTGTGAGCAATTAATACTTCTCCAATTGTTTGGATCTGTCTTTATTTGTGTGAAAAGTGTTTTGTAATTGTGTTCAGATAGTTCCCGAGTTTGTCTTACCAGGTACACTCCCAAGTATTTTATAATGTTTTTAGTTATTTTAAATGGAATTTGCCTTTCTGTCTCTTCCTGTTGGGTTTTGTTTGTAATGTATAGAAATGCTGATGATTTATGTGGGGTTTTTTTTATATTCTGCAACTTTGCTAAAGTTAATTTTTAGTTGATTCTTTGGGATTTTCTAAGTATACCATTATACCATCTACAAAGTGTGAGAGTTTTGTTTCTTCATTGCCTATTTTTGTTTGTTTGATTTCTTTTTCTTGTCTTTTTGTTATAACTAGCATTTCCAGTACAATATTGAATAATAGTGGTGATGATAGATATTCTTACTTCACCTGTGTTCTTATTGGGAAGGCTTTTAGCTTATCCTCATTACAGATAAAGCTTGCTATTTGTTATTTTAATAAATGCTCCATTGATTCCTATTCTTTCTAGTTTTTTTTTAAAGAAATGGGTGTTGTTTTTTGTTTAAAATTATCCAATTAATTTTCATCAATGCTGCCTCTGCCCTTTGTTGAATGTAATTTTTATTGAATTATGGTTGGGAAAGGGCTAATTTAATATTTCTGTTTTTCTGCATTTGTTTTTGAGGTTTTTATGTTTTAATACATGGTCTATTTTTGTGAAGGTGCCATGTATAGCTGAGAAAAATTATATACTCCTTTTTATTCCCATTTAATTTTCTCTAGAGGTCTATCATATTTAACTTTTATAAGATTCTATTAATCTACCTAACTTCTTTTAAATTTGTTTAATGGTTAGATTTATTTAGCTCTGAGAGGGGAAAATTGAAGTCTCTCAGCAGCATAATTTTACTATTTCCTCTTGTAATAAATTTAACTTTTCCTTTAACAATTTGGATGCTATGCCATTTGGTACACATACATTTAGTATTGATATTACTTCATTATCTATGGTGCCTTTTAGCAAGAAATAGTTTCCTTGATTATCTCCTTAATTGAATCTATTTTTTCTTTTACTTTGTCTGAGATCATGATTGCTTCCCCTAACCTTTTTACTTCAGATGAAGCAGTATAGACTCTGCCCCAGCACTTTATTTTGACTTTGTGTGTGTCACTCTATTTCAGGTGTGTTTCTGTAAACAATATGTTGTTGGATTCTGGTTTCTAATCCCTTTTGCTATCTACTTCTTTTTTTATGGGTGAATTCATACCATTCACATTCACAATTATAATGATTAAGTGTGCATTTCCCTCCCTCTTATTTTCTTCTGTTTATCATTCTCTCTTTTTTTTATCCTGACCTCTAAAGTCTGTTTTGCTTCTGACTCCCTTCCCTTTTATCACCTCCTCCCTTTTTCTTATCTCCTTTCCTTACTACTTCCCTGTTGGGTATGATAAATTTATGAACGGGATTGTGTGTGTATGTATATACACATACATATTTATACACACACACACACACACACACATATGTGTATATAATTTCCCTCTTTGAAACAATTTAGATGAGAGTAAGGTTCAAGCATTGCCTGCTCCTTCCTCCAATCCACCATTTCCCCCTCCACTTTAAAAACGCTTCCTTGCATGCCTCTTTTATGTGAGATAATTTTCCCCATTCTTCCTTTCCCTTCTCCCTTCTCCCAGGACATCCCTCTGTCACCCATCCATTTTTTAAAAATCATCCCAACATAATCAACTCACTCTTTCACCCTCTGTTTGTGTAAAATCCTTCTAACTGTCCTAATAATGATAAAGTTATCAAAAGTTTCATGTATCACCTTCCCATATAGAAATGTAGACAGATTAACCTTATTGAGTTCCTTGTGATTTCTTTGTCATATTTACCTTTTCATGCTTCTCTTGAAGCTTATATTTAAAAGTCAAATTTTCTATTCAGCTCTGGTCTTTTCATCAGGAATGCTTGAAAGTCTTCTGTTTCATTAAATATTATTTTTCCATTGAAGGATTATACTCAGTTTTGCTGCATATGTTATTCTTGGTTGCCATTCTAGATCTTTTGCCTTCTGAAATATCATATTTCAAGCCCTCTGCTCCTTTAATGTGGTAGCTGCTAAATCTACACACTATTTACATTTTACATTATTTACATAGCTAAATGCTACACATTATTTACATTTTTTTTCTCAGATGTTTGAAGTATTTTCTCTTTGACTTGGAAGCTCTAGAATTTGACTATGATATTCCCGGGAATTTTCATTTTGGGATCTTTCTCAGATGGTGATTGGTGGATTCTTTCAATTTCTGCTTTACTTTATTCTTCTAAGACATCAAAATAGTTTTCCTTGGTAATTTCTTGAAATATGACATCTAACCTCTTTCTTTGATCATGGCTTTCAAGAAGTCTATTAATTCTTCAATTTCCTCTACAGGATCCATTTTTTAGATCAGTTGTTTTTGATAAGATATTTCATATTTTCTTCTATTTTCTCATTCTTTTGACTTTTTAAAAATTGTTTCTTAATGTCTCATGGAATCATTAGCTTGCAGTTGCCCAATTCTTATTTTTAAGGAATTATATTCCTCAGTGAGCTTCTGTATCTCTTTCCATTTGGCCAACTCTGCTTTTTATAGAGCTATTTTTATCAGTGAAGTTTTGTACCCCTTTCCCATTTGGCCAATTCTGTTTTTAAGGTGTTATTTTCTTCAAGATTTTTTGTGCCTCTTTTACCAAGCTGTTAAATGTACTTTCATAATTTTCTTTCATCACTCTCATTTCTTTACCTATTTTTTCCTTTACCATCTACTTTGATTTTTAAAATCACTTTTTAGCTCTTCCAGGAATTCTCATTAAGATTGTATCCAATTCACTTTTTTTCCCTTCGTGGCTTTGCTTATAGTTATTTTGACTTCATTATCTTCTTCTGAGTTTGTGTCTTGATCTTCCTTGTCACCATAGTAGATTTTTGTGGTCAAGTTCTTTTCTTTTCTTTTTTTTTCTTTCTTTTTTTTTTTTTTGGTGTATGGTGGGGAGGGCCTCATTTTTCCAGCCTATTTCTTGATTTTTAATTTATGTTAAAGTTGGGCTCTGTTCCTGATATAGGGGCAAGGAAGGGCATTGTCCCACAAGCTTTCAACTTTTTCACACTGCTGTTTCCATGGCTAGTTCTGTGGGTTTAGAAGTTTTCAGTGCTTCCAAAGTGGTATATTTGGGGAGAGGTGTGGTCACTTCTCTCTTGGTTTGAACTCTAGTCTTTACCCAGAAAGGGCCCCTGATCTCTTGGGATTGCAATTGTTACTGTTCCTCAGGGTCCCTGTTCCCTTGAGACCAGACTCAGGGTTCCTGCTCCCTCTTAATCAAAAGAGCTCCTCTCAGTCCTTGAACTGTGACCCAGAGTTAGGCATAGGCAATGGAGTTGATTACACATATATAATATATCAAATTGCTTACTATCTTAGGAAGGGGGGAGGGGAGGGAGAAAATTTGGAACTCAAATTTTTATATTAAAAATGAATGTTAAAAATTGCTTTTACATGTAGTTGGAAAAATAAAATACTATTTACTGGGTGGCGGGGGGGGAGGAATATAAGCTCCTTGAGGTCAGGAACTGTTTCTTTTTACTTCAATACCTACCACAGTATCTGACACTTGAAAATACAAGTTGAATTGAATTTTGCTATGACCAACCACAGTCATGGAAATTTTATCTCAGCTTCCCAGAAGTGGTTGAGTTGTTTCCCCAAAGAGAAGAGATGAATATTCACTTCTGCATTGGTGACCCAAGTTTATTCCAAAGTAATGTTATACTGAAATTTGCTTTCAAAAATTTAAATTGATATTTAGAAAGCCAAAATTTCATAAGAAATCCATACCAATTTTGAAGCCTAACATCCAAGATCCAAATGTAACAAGAAACTTTTACTAATCAGATTCCTTAGGGAAAAAGTACTAGGTACACAAGTAGACCTAAACGAATGCCTGCTCAAGGTGATGACGAAATATGAGAGATAGATATAATGGATCACGGAAACCATCTTAACCTTAGCATAGTCTATATGTTTTCCCATAATCCTCTGGGTACCATATGGGAAGATGAATATCTAACTGATAAATATTTGGGACATGCCCACCAAATTCAGCCCATTAAACTGCTGCCTTTTGGGCTCTTGTTATACCTGGCACTCATATCCTTCTCTTTAGTGAAGAAAGCCAGCTGTTTTGACACATGATAGTAGTCCCATAGAGGATTGGCCTTAGGGAAAAGATGAATAAAGACCAGAAGTAATGGCTTCCTGAAAAAGAACTGAAGTTTATTTGGGTAGCTCATTCAATCTATGACCATCAGGTAGAATCTTTCTTTCTTTCTTTTTCTTTTTGTGGCAAGCCATGCTATAGCTGTTTTAGTACTGGAAAAAATGAAAAGAAGGATTTTAAAGTAGCATCACTAAATATTTTTCTCCATGAGTTTTCCTCTAACTGGTGACAGGTCACAACACTGGAGCCAACATAAGCGGCCAGTACTTCAGACAACTTCCCAGTGGCAATGAAATCTGACAGGGCATTGTGAGTGTAGAAAGGCAAGGCCAGAAAAGTCAGCAAATAATTGGCCACTGCATTCCCCTGACCAGTAGTCAATTTGTCACAACTGCATAACATGGTTTGGTAGTGAAGAAGACAGCAGTGGAGAATTAGCAAAGAGATTTGCTATATTTCCCCACCAGTAGATACAGAAGCTTCAGAAGGCTAGTTTCAAATGATATAGTTCCCTTTGCAAATGTGGATACACTCAGGGCAAAACCTAGAAGGGCAGTCCAGGAAAATTTCCTGGAGAATTCTAGCCTTGGGCTATTTAAACCTCTTCAGGTTTCCTGGGTATTAGCAATCATCTCTTCTGCTCAATTTTCTCTTCCAACTGTAGAATAGGGAAATAGACATACATAGTAGATGTGCATTTACAGGAGGAAAACATACTTTCTTGGTTGACTCTTGGGCACTGCACTGCAACACATAGCGATGAAGTCTAAGACATGTCCCCACTAAGCCTGGAAAAGGCATATTGGTTAAGGACATACCAAATGTGTGCATAAAGGGGAACTTTTTCAATGGCTACCTCAGGACAGATGTCATTCTTCTTTCTTTAAAAGTCACCACCAACAACAAAAGACCTGGGAGGGGAGCAAAAGATTGTATTTCCTTCTCTATGCATTTGGAGAGTGTACTGAAACACAGAAGTTTTTCAACTGGAGGAAAGAAAACAGTTGACTGGGGGCAGAGAGTACAGTTTGGGGGTAAAGCAAGGCAACCCATCAGCAATTGGGCAAGAAGGGTATCCCATGGGTGCAATCATTCAGGGAGCACTCTGGGACTATAAGGAAAGGATCGGTGAATCAGGGAATACAGGAACAAGAGGTATGACGAAGATTGAGACAGAAGAGAATGACCTCTCACCATGTTGGTATCCTGGTGCAAAACCATATTTTTCTCACGCTCATTATGGCTTTAGGAGTATATATTGTGTAACACAAAAGAGAATTAGGCAAAATACTTATGAAGAGCCCCAACCTGCATGCACATAATATATTTTAGCTCTGTAGAATTTTTTTTTTAAATTTCCAATGCATCTCTTTCAGCCTTTCCTTTTTCTTAGAATGGAATGGAGGAACATTAAACGCTAGGTAGGAGCCCTGTATTAAGCACTAGGGAGTAAACAAGCTAGCCCTTGCTCTCAAGGAGCTCCTTAAGTAAGAGAGACAACATATAGAGGAAGATTCAGCTTTAGAACAGTTAGAAAGTTTCAGAACACGAGAAGCCAAAAAGACAGGTGAGATGGTAAGGCCCAGGGGACTTTGGGAAGCAATGATTAGGTAAAAATACCCTAACCAGTGCCTGTTGGGAGCGTGTAGTGAACCTGAGGATAGGGGAGTGGAGCAGAGCTCTTGGGAATGTCCTAATGGAGCCTGGGCAGTTTAGGTTCCCACTGCTGGGCCTTCAGGCCGTGAATAATAATCTGGGAATGTTGCAGTCAGCCAGTAATGATGAGAAGAACAAATGCAAATATTTACGAAATAAGGAGAGTTCACCTACCAAGGCAAGGTACATGAACCTTTATCTGTTTTTCAAGGTTTGGCTTTATATGCATTCTGATCTCAGACACGTGACTGACACTAAGGAAGTGACTCTCAGCACTGCCCTGGCCTTAATTGTTATGTAAACACTACTCGTCCAAAGCTCCTTATATTAAAATCCAGTCTGCTTTTTGGTAAAGCAATGGGATGCTAAATCATTCTGTGCTCATGCTCAGATTTCCACCAGATTCTGGATTTATTAACAACTGCATTTTCAATTTACTATGGACTTATTCTTTGAGCACAATAAAACTTTTGTCTCCAGAAAATAGGGACTTTGAAAAGTGCTGAAATGGGAAAGGGAGTTTTCTGAAGACTCATATCTCACCAGACCTGCTGCGTCTGAACAAATAATCAGACTGCACATATACAGCTTGCTCAGGCAGTGTTTCTAGGAACTTGGTGACAGGGGAGGCATTATTCCTGCCTAGAGCAGTGTTCTTTAACCTAATCATTTGAGTTATTAGGCTTTGGTGTTTAAATGCTCTCAGTAGGAGTTGTCTAGTCTTGTCTATCAATCATTGAAGACGCAGGATGATTTAATGGACCCAATTCTCAACTGGGCTTAAGGAGGTATTAATTCAACTTCTGCTACCAACATGGCACCTTAGTCAAGTCACTGAAGTGTATCTGTCTATCCATCAATAAGAGGGAAAGAAAAATTCTTTCCCTTTTCCTACTCTCTGGGAGCCTGTGAGATCATGCTATTTGTAAAGTGAGGTTTATAGAACCAGTGACAATGTAAACACCTGAAACACTCTTTCCATACCTTTCAAGTTCCAACCACAAGACTGGTAATGTGGTTATTTGATGAGAGGCCATGTGGCACCGTGGAAGAAGTAGTAAATGATGGCAAAGCATGCCTCCTGACTCCTGGCTGGAAGGTGATAGATTCAAGGTGTGAAAAGAGACATGCATTTTTAAATATGACTAATGGGTTGATTTGTTTTGTGTGGTTTCACTTATTTGTTACTATTATGGGTGGGTGAGGGAGAGTCTTTGTAAAAGTGGTGTTAAAAAAACTCACATAAAATATTTTAAAAGAATATTTTATATTACTTTATAGTGCAGGAGTTTGGGCACTAGAAATCTGGGTTTGTTTGTCCTTCATTCTCAAATAGGACCATGACATCAATAGGTGATGCCATGACACTTAAGTGAATTGCATTTAAGTGAGGGAGGGCTGTACAAAGTCACCAACCTTTCTTCTCCTCCGGAGCCATCTGGGTCCAGTGGCAAGATATAGATCAGGACAACTGGAGATAGCCCCTCTGGGTTTACTACTTGTTAGATGTGTGATTTGGGAAAAATAATTTTGCTTAGTTTTCTCATCTGTAAAAATGGGGCTATCAGTATCTACCCCACTTGCATCAAGGGGTTGTTCTGAGACTCCAATGAGATGATGCATACAAAAATGCCTTATTAAGGGGCAGCTAGGTGGCTCAGTGGATAGAGCACCGGCCCTGGAGTCAGGAGGATCTGAGTTCAAATCCGGCCTCAGACTAGACACTTGACAATTACTAGCTGTGTGACCCTGGGCAAGTCAACTTAACTCCAATTGTCTTGCCAAAAAAAAAAAGTCTTATTTATAAACTCTAGAGAGCTATTACAAATGTCAGCTACTGTCATGGTAGGATCATAGTGTCATGGTACTTGACATTTGTAATACCTCTCTAGAGTTTATAAATTAAGGCATTTAGAGGTAGGAGGGACATCAAAGATCATTTGACCCATCCTTCTCATTTTACAAATGAAGAAACTAAGTGTCAGAGGTAGGGTTTATTAGATTGTAAGCTCTTTGAAGGTAAGACTTTGAGGGTAACTTTTGCCTCTTTTGTATCACCAATGCTTAGCACAATGCCTGGCACATAGTAGGTGCTTAATAAATGTTTATTGATTGATTGGTGATTTATTGATTAAACCCAAGTCTTTCTGACCCCAAGTCTAGCACATGCTCTGATGTGAACAGGGAAATCTGGCTACTTGCCTTATTCTCATCTACTTGCCCATCCTTGCTGCAGTTCCTTCCGTCATTTATGTCCATTTATGGTACTATCTATCTACTGCCCCCCTAGACATCTTTCCCCATGCCCCCTTCCCTATATTAATCTACTTCCTCTTCTGATATATCAGAATTCTATGCCTCACGCTTGACTTCCCACAACTCCACAAACTACAGTTTTCTAAGTCTTTTCTCTATTGTCTATCCAAACAGGCAAATAACTGTGTGGGTGGGATAGGGTGGGGGTGGTAGAATATGGTTAGAGGAATGGAAAGTGGATTTGGTTATGTTTTCTTGGAAGACAGAGGAATAAAGTTACTTGAGAAGGCAAAGACAAGAGTGGAGTTGGTCCCTGGAATAGGATGGGGGGGTGGGGAGCAGGGCATTCCCTTTGAGATGATCCTCCATTTTATCCTGCTTATATTGTCTTCTCCATTAGACTGTCAGCTTCTTGAAGTCAGGGACTGTTTTTTTTTTGTTTGTTTGTTTGTTTTTTTGTGTCCTCAATGCTTAGCATAGAGCCTGGAGCTTGTCCATTTGACTTAATTTAACAATAGAGAAAGAAATTGGGCATAGTTCTACAAATGACAGTGAGAATAGATGGAAGATAGGCCATGAGGTTTTAACAGTGGCATGAATAGCCAAGGTGCAGTTGCAAGTGGACCCAATATTGGGAGGAAAGCTAGTACACAGTCAATAGTGAAAGATTTTTGGTATACTAAGAATACCTCTGACTCAAACTACTTTCTTGCTGGCTCACTTTAGTTAGTGGTATGCTACAGTACCATTATAAGAAAATTGGTCTGGATGGAAAAAATATATATCAAACAACTAAAATTCTGTCATGGGAACATATTTTGAGAGAGATATATGAAGTCTTTGAATAATGGATGGGGATATTAAGGAAAATATGTCACCTTTTTATGCATTAGTAGCTCTGTCTCTTTCTATCTCTCTCTCCTTTGCTTGGTGCCCATTAAGAAAAAAAATACAGTTTCTTAATTAACTTCATCACAAAAGAACTTGTTACAGTCAAGAGCTGTCCGGAGAGGGGATGGCCCAGACCAATGAGGAGGGTCAGGGGAGATCTCATATTAAAACAGAATCACTGATTTAGGGACCAAAGCTTTTCCCAATCATCCTATGTCTGGTTTACCTCCACTTTGGGAGAGCTGCTGCTGATGGAGATGCTAGCTAACACTCTTCCCCCATCCCATGTGGGGGATATCCTTGGTATCAACCCAGCCAAACATAGACCAATGAAAGCTTGAATGTTTTAAGTATATTGAATGCTAACTTTTAAGGGAAATGGAAGAAATTATTGCTTTATTTCTTGAGGATGTGTACATCACATACCTTCTGGTTTTCAGGTCTTTTTAATCATAACAATTATAATAACAACAACATGTTATATGAAGAATAACTATAAGGAGTAATTAAAAAAAACCTACCACAATTCATGCACCAAAATAAATGTGACCCTTCAAAACCATTCCTTGGAGAAGCTGTCTCCTTATTCCAATGTCATTGCAATTATGCATGGATCTGTTGTCTCTCACCTCCGTCACTGTTTTCAGAGTCAATTTAGCAGCTACAGATGATAAGCAGTTTCATTTATTTTTAGTCACACCATGTTTTGAATGTCTTCCCACTCTCCTAGCCCCTCCAGTATGACCTAATGTGATCACCTGCTTCATTTACCATGAGTAGTTCATGCTGTATTTGAAGGAAGTGGAGTTACTTGGCTTGGAAAGGAGAAAACTTGGTAGGAACATGATAACTATCTTCATGTATCTGAAGGGCTGTCACATGGAAAAAGATTTCGCTTTATTCAGTTTGTCCCCAAAAGATAGAATTAGGAGCAGTGGAAAGAAATTGTGAAGAGGCAAGTGGATGTTTAATGCAAGTATATTGAGAGTAGACTGGGTGAGGATTCTGGGAAGATGGCAGACTAGGTCAGAAAACTTTCAGCTCTCCAAATTTTCTCCTCAAAAAAGACAGAATATTTCCTCAGAGTGAGTGTAGAGCAGTAGAAATAAATAGGAGTCGAGGTAAAGCAGTTGTCCTCCTAAGACAATTTGAGAAGACCCCAGGAAAGAACTTCTGTTCAGAGTGAGGTGAAAACATCTCCAAATGGACTCTGCAGAATCAACAAACAAGCCCTGGGGGCATCTGGGTTGAGAGGCAGCTTTGGCCTCTGGAAGTTTGACCTTATGGACAGTGTGGGGTTTAGAAGGCTGATTAGGAAAAGACTGAAGGACCTTCCACTGTAGAAGGATGCTAAGCCCAGCTGTGTTGTCCTACAGGGAAAATGAGCCAGCATGTGTCTGGTGAGTGCAGTAGCAGAGGGATGGGTACTTGCAGGAGAGCAGAGTCCCTGGTTTAAATTCCAGAGCAGAGAAGACAGCTGTAGTTTGCAGCCATGAAAGGGACTGCAGGTGGCAAGAGCATTTGCAAGACAGTGTGGCTGGGGGCCCTAGCCATGGCTTCAGAGAGGAGAGCCCAAAGTTGGTACCTGGGGACAGACCAGAGAAAATAACAGTAAGAAGGATCTGAGGCATGGGGCATCATTCTCCACACCTTAGATCTGTAACTTGATTGTGTTAATAGTTGTTAAAAACAAAATAAAACAAAATAAGAATAATAATGAGTAAACAAAGGAGAAAGAATCCAACCATAGATAGCTACTATAGAGATAGAGAAGATCTGGATTCGTATTCAGAGGAAGATAATGGAGCTAAAAGAGCTACTCCTTTTTCAATGAGAAACATCAAATGGTCCCAAGCACAAAAAGGACACCAAGAAACAATAAAACAACATCAAAAGAATGAAAAAAAAATAGAAGAGAACGTGAAACATCTCATCAGAAAAACAACAGATCTAGAGAACAGATTGAGGAGAAATAATATAAGAATAGTCAGACTACCTGAAAATTATGATAAAATTATGATAAAAAGGAATCTTGATACAATATTTCATGAAATATTCAAGGAAAATTGTCCTGAAGTTCTAGAACAAGGTTAAGGAACAGGAGGGCAATGTAGCAGGTAGAAGTAAAGCAGAGGAGTACAAAGGGACAGGTAAATAGGGTGAAAAGGATAGTGAGGGAAAATAGGAAGGAGGAAAATACACAACAAGTAATTATAGCTTAGAATGTGAATGGAATGAATTTACCCATAAAACAAAAACATATAGCAGATTAAAATTTTGAATTCAATAACATGTTGCTTTCAGGAAATGCAATAAAAATGATATATACACACAAAAATAAAAGGCAGGAGTAGAATTTATTATGCAAAAAAGCAGGGGTAGTTTCATGATCTCAGACAAAGTTAAAGCTAAAATAGATTTAATCAAAAGAGAAAAATAGTGAAACTACACTATGTGTCAGCAATATTATTCAATATTGTTTTAGACCATTTAAAATAACTAGACAGTATAAAGTATCTGAGAGTATACCTGCCAAAATAGACACAGGAACCATATGAACATAAATATAAAACACTTTTAATACAAATAAAGTCAGATCTAAATAATTGGAGTAATATTTATTGTTCATAGGTAGGTAAAGCCAATAAAATTTTTAAACAAAAATTTTACTTAGCTAATTTATTTATTCAATACCATCCCAATTAAATTACTAAAGAATTATCTTATTGAGTTAGAAAAAATAATAACAAAGCTCATTTAGAAGAACAAAAGGACAGGAATTTCAAAGAATCCGGGGGAAAAAGATGTAAAGGAAAGAGATGTGGCAGTATCAGACTTTAAACTATATTATAAGGTGAGAGCATTGTTGAAGTGTAAAATGGATAATTTCAATTATTTTAAATGAAAAATTTCTTGTATAAATAAAACCAATGTAGCCAAAAATAAAAGGGATGCAGAAAATTGGAGAAAAAACTTTCATTGACAATCTCTCAGATAGGATGTGATTGTGTTGGACTGTTGCTGTAGTGTGGGAAATGATGAGCTGGTTGATTTAGAAAAACACAGAAAGACTTGGACCTGTGAAGGAAGGTCTTACCCACCTTCAGAGAAACAGATGACAAGTGGAAATATGTATAGTATTGTCTTATGTGTATGTATATGAGTGTATATATGTGTATGTTTATAGATATCTATGTATATGTGTGTATATATACATGTGTTTAATTGTATAAATTGTATAAAGCCTAATTGTGTGTGTGTGTGTGTGTGTCCGTGTGTGTTTAATGGTAGCCTTCTTTAGGATGGTGGGGGAGGGGAGTGAGGGGAAAAAGTAAGAAGTGCACAGCAGAGAACAAAAGCTGAGTGTAGCTTTGAAAACAATGTGTAATGTTTATTATTTAGGTTTTCTTGAAATGAAAATTTACTGTTTTATGTTGAATCCTCTCATTTTCTGCTGTGTACATGGGAACTTTTTTTCTTTTTTCTTTTTTTTGTTTGTATTTAGGTTTAAAATGAATAAGACAGAGAGAGAGAGAGAGAGAGAGAGAGAGAGAGAGAGAGAGAGAGAGAGAGAAGAGTAGATGATTTGGGGCCCAAATTGGAACATATTTATTGCTGGTCAGGAGACATGTGTGACTGAGGAGCTTTTACTAAGTGGGGAAGAAAAGTTTTGTAGTTGGCTTCAAAGTCTAAAGAACCAATGACTCGGGTTTCAGACTGAGCAGATGTATAGATTTGCCCCTTGGTCTTTTTCCTTTGTGGATGTGAATGAAGCAGGACTACTCTGAGAGCCTCATGAGGAGGGTTATCAGCTCTGACTCCCACACAGCCATGAGTTTGTGATCACACAGCTGCTTCTTCCTCTTTGTGCTTATATGTTCCTCGATTTGAGAGGAATGGTTGTTCTGAGATGCCAATGTCCAGGCACCTTTGTGAGTTCCAGAGGTCCCATCAGAGGCCCCACTGGACCTCAGTGGCAATGGTTGCAGGGGCTACCAAAACAGGAGTGACCAATGCCAATAGAAGTTACTGCAATGGGAGTGAAGAGATAGTATACAGCTGGAAGACAGCTTCAAAGAGTCGGAGTCCCCCAGAGAAGTGCTGCCCACAGAGAAGCATGAACCTTCAGAGTCTAGTTGGCCTGCCTGCCCAGCAGGGAGCTACCTCCCTCAGGGGAATTTGCTGAAGATTCCATGAAGGAAGAAAAGATCTCCCAGTGCCAAGGGTTGAGAAGTATTGCTCTGTCCATGGGCTTTCTACATATGTGCTTCACCACTTTTGTATTTGATGTTTAACCCACTCTCCCCAGGGACCTTGTGTGCACAAGGGAAGAGTATAACTCCTATTTAGGGGGAATATTTTATACCAACTGAACTCTTATTTCCGTGCTTTGCCAGTAAATCTCTTTTTCTAAAACCCAATGATGACTTGCCAAATTTTTTTTTTTGCAAGGGGAGGGTGGGTGAGGCAATTGAGGTTAAATGACTTGCCCAGGGCTCCACAGCTAGTAAAGGTTAAGTCTCTGAGGGTAGTTTTGAACTCAGGTCCTCCTGACTCCAGGACTGGTGCTCTATCCATTGTGCCAGCTAACTGCCCCATGTCTTGCCAATTAATTGTTAATAGGAATCAAATGGGTAGGAACTAGTGAGTAACAGTACTAGAAAACTTGAGAGCAAGAGATTATATGATGATATCACCTTCCCATTTGAATGTAAGCTCCTTGAGGGCAGGGATTTTGCTTGTTTTTGTCTTGGTATCCTTATTACCAAGACAGTTCCTAAAACTGTCTTACTTATATATGTAGCATATACTTTATAAATGTTTGTTGAATGGATAGATGGATGGATGGATGGTTGGATGGATGGATGGATGGATGAATAAAAGATTCTGTAAAACATATAAATGTTATCATATGGATGGAGGCTCAGATTGATTCTCTTTGGTTCCAGAGCAAAGAAATAAGACCAACAGGTAGAAATCAGAAAGCATGTCTTTATTTCTCTTGGACAGTTAGAACTATAAAATGGAAAGGTATGTTTTGTGAGGAAGTAAGTTTTTTGTCATGGGAAGTATTTCAGCATATGTCCATTTACCAAGTTTGTTACAGAGGCAGTTCATACTTAACATAGAATCTATGTCATAGAGAATTAAACTAGCTGACTTCTGAAGTCCCCTAACTCTGATATTTTATGAAAAGTTTAAGGCTCTTCAATTTATTCAAAGGATAAGAAATCATTAAGGTTAATACCCAGAATCAGCAAATCAAAATAGCTATTGGATTAACTTCACATAGATTTACATATGAAACTAATAATGAGCATTTTATATTTATTACACACATATCTGTGTGTTTATAATTCTTATATCTCTGGCAAAAAACAAGTTTCTACAATGCTTTGATATGTATTTATCCCTTCCTTATCATATTTCTGTATACCATAGTGTTTTTTTCTTATATTCCATTATTTTCCTAATTTTCTTTTATAACTTCAGGGTTTCTTCTGCTCTTTTGAAAATATATAAAGTATCCTGTAGTGAACCTTTCCTCTTTCCCTAGATATATGTTGGCATTAAAAGTGACCAGACAAAGGATATGAACAGGCAGTTTTCAGATGAAAAAATTAAAACTATCTTTACTAAATGAAAAAATACTCTAAATCACTATTGATTAGAGAAATGCAAATTGAAACAACTCTGAGGTACCACCTCACACCTATCAGATTGGCTAATATGACAGAAAAGGAAAATGACAACTGTTGGAGAAGATGTGGGAAAATTGGAATGCTAATGCATTGTTGGTGGAGTTGTGAACTGATCCAACCATTCTGGAGAACAATTTGGAACTATGCCCAAAGGGCTATAAAACTGTGCATACCCTTTGATCCAGCAATATCACTACTAGGTCTGTATCCCAAAGAGTTCATAAAAAGGGGGAAAGGACCCACATGTACAAAAATATTTATAGCAGCTCTTTTTGTGGTAGCAAAGAGTTAGAAATTGAGGAGATGCTGTCAATTGGGGAATGACTGAACAAGTTGTGGTATATGAATATAATGGAATGCTATTGTTCTATAAGAAATGATGAGCAGGTGGATTTCAGAAAATACTGGAAAACTTACATGAACTGATGCTGAGTGAAGTGAGTAGAACCAGGAGAACATTGTACACAGTAACAGCACCATTATGTGATGATCAACTATGATAGACTTAGCTCTTTGCAGCAATACAGTGATCCAAGGTAATTACAAAAGACTCATGATGAAAAATGTTATCCACATCCAGAGAAAGAACTATGGAGTCTGAATGCAGATCGAAGCATACTTTTTTTCACTTTTTTGTTGTTGTTTTTTTCTTTCTCATGGTTTTTCCCTTTTGTCTTGATTCTTCTTCTTCTACAACATGACTAATATGGAAATATGTTAACATGATTGTACATGTATAACCTATATCAGATTGCTTGCTGTCTTGGGGAAGGGAGAGGGAAAGGAGGGAGGGAGAAAAATTTGGAACTCAAAATATTACAAAAATAAATGTTAAAAACTATCTTTACATGTAACTAGAAAAAAAATGCCATTAAGTGCAAAAAACATTAATTAATTAGCCAGAAAAAAAAACAGTGACCAGAAAGCTAAGAACTCAGATTATAAAGGTACAACTGGAGGTACTGTGGGAAACAAGTTATATCAGGAAAAAAAAGTGGAGGAGAGAGAACTGCACTTAGGAGATAAGGAAGATTAAACCTCCCACAGAAAAAGTAGCAAAACCAAGTGGAATAATTATGAGGAAAACAACCAGCTCCAATGACGATAAATGTTTAGAATGGGCCAAAGTGCAAATGTCTCCATCTCCTTTTTTTCTGCCATCAAGAATGTATTTCCCAGAGGGAAAAAGTGATGATATGATGAAGTACATTTTGAGAATGCCATAAAAGTAAGCAATCTGTCCTTCAAAATCTAACTGGCCCTGACACCACATGAATCCCATACCAATGGAGTAACCATGTTAAGAACAGAGGAAGTCTACAATGTCAAAATTGGGACCTCAACAATCATCCGGTCCAATCCTTTCCATTCAAGTCCATGAGTTTAATTAAAAATATTTATTAACCAGCTACTATGTGCAGGGCACTGTGTGATGCTGGAAACAGAGAGGCAAAAAAGCAATAGCCTGTCCTCAAGAAGCTTACATTCCTTAGAGGGAATATAATATGCATCTGTGTAATGGCAGCCTGGGATTTGTAATTCAGAGGGACAAGCACAAGGTCCTTCTTAGCACTGAGAGCAGTTTGGGACTATTGTGATCATCAAACCAGAAGATAAAACTGAAGGAAAACTGTGGGCTCTTAAAGGGCCAGATGGGAAGTGAGAGAAAGGAACGGTTGCTTTAGAAGCCGATCAGGGGCACTAATGGAGACCATATTACCGACTCCAAGCTCTACAAGGACTGAATGAAGTTTCAGAAAATTATCCAGAAACATACATGCCTGCTTCTTTTACCTAAATGTTTCCTGTATTCTGACTTTTGCCTCAAATACAAAGAGTCAAGAGGTTAACTAGAGATAAAGATAAATTTAAAAGAGAACTGAGACTGAAACCATTGCCTGGATGTTAAGAATAGTCTAACTGAGGAACTCTGACCTGTGAGTGTACTACTAACTTTTCATCTAATATAAATGTTAAAGCAAGGCAGCAGAGAAGGGGACCACATGGTCCCTATTGCCCCTAAGCTAAAAACAAGCTAATTGTTGTAACTGGGTGTGACTGATTACAAAATCTACAAAAAAAAAAAAGTGGCCGAGAGAGTTACTGGTAAATAATCTTTAGGTACTAATCTTTTGGGTAGCTAGGTGGCTCTGAGTGCTGGCCATGCAGTCAGGAAGACTCATCTCCAATTTATACCTCAGACTTACTAGCTGTGTGACCCCGGGCAAGCCACTTAACCCTGTTTGCCTCAGTTTCCTCATCTGTAAAATGAGCTGGAGAAGGAAATGGCAAACTACTCCAGTATCTCTGCCAAGAAAACCCCAAAAAGTGTCATGGAGAGTCAGACACGACTGAAAATGATAGAACAGCAAAGTCCTTATGTAATGTAATTGTGCCATTTTGTTATATTTTTATCAATAATTAGGAAGAAAAAGAGCCAAATGGTTAGCCTATCTGATGATTTTATCCAAAAGTCAAATGACTATTTAGCTATCTATCCCATTGTGAATTAAATATAGAAGATGTGAAAAGCATCCATTTGGTTTACGAATTCAGTGTTGGTCATTTTCTTGAAAGACGCTTGTTCCTGGTTTCCTTACAAAATCATACAGTTTCTACAGACTTCCTTTAATTTTTTTTTCATTAATGGTTCCCAAGTCCTCAATTCATTCAACACACTAAATGAGACAAGCAGAAGGCACATCGCTAAGAGTTTTAAGCTGTTTCAGAAACTCCAATGACTCTGTAGTGTATAATTTTACTTATCTCAAGATAGTCCTTTGGGTTAAGCAGGTCTAGAGATTTGGGAAAGTCAGAATAAGGGTGGTTGTGGGAAGTTGGGAAGGTGTGTGAAGGAGGCTTGGAAAATTGGACAAATGAATGCAGTGAGTACCCCAACCCAGCATCCAGTGAAAGTTGTAAGTATTTGGCAGGTTCAGGTTATGGCAACAAAGGGCAGAAGAAAACAGGTACATGAGGAAAAAAATGCCTGGCTGAGGTTTCCTGATTAATTGGGATGACAGCACTGCTTCTCACCTTATTTTGTTATTGTGAAATTTGGACTTAAACCAGCGAACACAAAACCACAAGTTAAAGTGTTTTCCAAGTGACTTAAAAGCCACTCTGAAAACATAAGGCAATTTAGTCAGCATAAAATTAGTCTTAATCAGCACAATGTCAAGAGACATAACCAGACTTTTGGGAACTCTTCATGAGAAGTGCCAGGGAATGTGTCTCCGAGAAATACTCTTTTTCATCCGGGAAGAGCATAAGGTCATATGACTTGTATGTTTGAGAAAAAGGCAATATTACATTTAGGGGGCTTCTGTGGAAAGGTCTACTCATTTTCGGTTTCTATCAGGTCTCTTCTCTTGTTCGTGGTGGGCACAATTTAGAAATCTAAAAGAGGAAACCTGCTGGAGTGGAAAGAATGTTGGATTTAGAGGCAAGGAACCTGGGTTCAAGTTCCAGCCCAGAAGGACTGGTAACTTCATCTCTCAACCTCAGTTTCCTCATCTGTGAAATGAAGGGAGTAGATTGAATGGCCTCTGAGGTCCTTTCCAGTGCTTAGTTTATGATCCTATACCTTGTAATCTTTTCAGGTGACTACAAGGGAGGATTTTTTTTTTAAAGTGATAGATGGAAGGTGGACAAGCTATGTTTTTGCTGATTTCAAAGTGCTGATTCAGTAGAGGATAAGTCCTCCACACTGGGCTCTGCATCCCCATTTAAGCAGAAATGAATAAGGGCAGTAGATGGAATGTGCAATATGAAAGCTGGATTTTTAAAGGAAACATGTCTGAATATTAGAGGGGTTTCTGTCTGAATTGCTGCTATATTGATGAAAACTGGAGCTGCTTTCTAGAATCTGTAGGAAGTAATTATAACCAGATTTGGTTTTGTGGTATTCACATTCCAAACTCTCCCTACCCCCAACCAAAGGAAGCCACCCCCTTTCTAAATTCTCAGTTCCTATGAGCTAGGATTCCACACTGCTCCATGACCCCCACCCCAAGTAAGACAACAGAGAAAAAAAAAACAATGGGGCCAAGTAGGTGACCTCAAACTAGCCATGCTGAAACCAAGCTTTTCTCCCTCCAAATTTCTACTCCTAGATGAAAAGGGCTTTCCTATGTTGAGAACCTGGCAAAGGAACTTTCTACTTGGACACTAGGCCAAAGCACTGGATTTACCTCTCTCTCTGTGTCTGTCTCTGTCTGTCTCTGTCTCTGTCTGTCTCTCTCTCTGTCTCTCTCTCTCTCTCTCTCTGTGTGAGAGAGAGAGAGAGAGAGACAGGGGTAGAGAGAGAGTCAGAGAGAGACAGAGAGAGAGGAAAGGAAAGAAGGAGGTAGAGAGAGAGACACAGAGAGAGAGAGAGAGACACACACAGAGAGAGAGAGATTGTCTCCTATAAGCTAAAGGAAATAATTCTTTTGGTTTCTGGAGGTGGCAGATAGCAGAAAAGAAAGGATTTTCTTTCCAGTTTTCTTCATTTGACAATGAGAAAGACAGACCATGACCATAATTATTTATGTTTTAAGAAAGAACAAGAGATTCTCTCCCCTTCCCCAAATTTGGAGTTAAGTGGTAAGCAGCAGGAAACCTCACTGCAGATCCTGTGTAAATAACATTCATTCTGCACATCAGAAGGAAAGAATGTATAATTTCTCAGTCACTTCTATTGTCCAGGATGAAAATTTTAGGGTTTAAAAAATGTTTCCCAAGAAGTTTATTTCTGTTAGCCTGAAGGCAATACAATAGACCCCTCTCCCTATTTCCCTGTCACAAGTCAAGGGTGAGTACAATAAAGCAAGAGAGACAGAGATACACAGACACATTATATAAAATACATATGCATTTATAGAATATATATGTATATCATATATGCATATGTTGAATTAACTGTAACCAGAAGAATTCTGTGTTCAGTTCAAACAAAAGATTATTATATCTCACTCTGTTTACACAGCCAAAGGCAAGTTAAATATTTAGCAATTATCTTGTGAATTGAGGGTGCATAATTTAGGTCCCAATGCACTTGATTTTGATTCAGTTGAAGGTTTGGGGCCCTGATTCATCCACATGATTATTTCAACTTTCCATTTCACTTTGCCTGTCCAAATACAGCCCTTAGATCTGGTATGGAGGCCCGGGAGTTGTTTGGGAAGGAGCCTTGAGAATTTCCTACAATATGAAGCATGTGTGTTCTAACTAAAGCCACTTAAATTTTCCTCTGTGACTAGAACTGGTCAACAACTTTTCCAAAAGAAACCCAAGAACAGCTGTTTTTCCTTTGACCAATCCAGATTTTAAATGTGATCATCTCTTCATTATGCATTATGGGGGAGGGAAGAAAATGGGAAAGAGAGAGACAGAGAGACACAGAGAGAGACAGAGACAGAGAGATAGAAACAGAGAGAGACACAGAGAGAGAGAGAGACAGAGACAGAGACAAAGAGGCAGGGAGAGACAGACAGAAAAAGATCTTTAATTTACAAGGAGTTTAAAATTGACATCAGAAATCTTGGGAAAAAACTCTATTCTGCTAATACGTTCCACTTCTTCTCAGTAAGTTAAGGCAGAGTAACACAAAGCTTTTGGGATAATCCAGTGGTCTTTTATTTATGTAGTACCTAAGAACACTCTTCAGTCTTACACAGTAAGTCCTCAAGAAAGTACTATCTCAAGTTCAAGATAATCTGTGTGTTGACAACCACCAAAACCAGAGTTTCTGAGCCCTAAACACTGTGTTTACCTTTAAATGATCAGTCAAAGGACACAATTAGCACAAAGTAGAAGTATTTGATGAGATGGCATAGTAAGAAAAAAAGCAATAAAATATTCCCTTACTCCTACAAACTCACTCAATATCAGTGGGCACATGTAGGGAATACAGATAGATTGGAGCATCCATAGGAAATATGTGACCATGGAGCATATCCGGAAAGACACACACATAGAGAACACATGCGACAAGAATATATGCATGGAGGGCAGATTATCTTGGTCACATATGTGTCTAGAGCATAACATGTGGAGAAGTGACGTCTCTAAAACTGCAGGGTCCTTGATGTCCTCTGATGAAGTCATCATGCTATTTCCACTAGTTCTGTTCCTTACTAGTTGCCCCCACCCAACTCCAGACATACAGTCTTTGATGTATGCCATCCCACTAGACATGTAATCTCTGCTGGTTTGTGCCATTGGAGTTAGAGTCTCTAGAGGGTAATGACTGGCATGGCCCCACTGACCATGTGGCTGCAGAATTTTATTTCTAGATTCTGACTTTAGCTGGAATTTCTTCTTTTTCATTAGAGTGGGCTTTGGCATGCTCTTTTAGTTCAAAGCCAGGGAAGTTTTTTATAAGATTTTTAGAAGAGTAGCCACCCATTCATGGATCTGCAAAAGCCTTTCATAAAGAAAAACCTTTCTTAGTTTTTTTTTTTCCTCATTTCAGAATGATCTTGCTTGTTCCCTTCAGATCATGGCTTCTCATCTCAAACAGAGATTCTTTAGCCCAGGTGCTAACCTCTATGAAAGAAAGAGAAGATATTCTAAGTGACTAATGCCCTTAAGTTCAAATCTGTCTTTTTGAGCTAAAGTTCATGATTTTAGTTTTACACGAGTGACAACATTCTAGCTTATGGCAAGTGTTTTATATATTTCCCAATTTTAATCTCAAGGCCACACTATTGCTTCCCATCTTCCATGTAGGGAGTACTTGTCCAATAACTGCTAACACTGGAGTTCTGGAGTCAACAGTTTCTTAGCTTCAAACCTCTTCTGCTTTCCCTTGCAGGTGAATTGGTAAGGCATAGAGACAAAGGCATAAAGACAAAGCTATTTCTCCTAGTTCAGGAGGGAAAGTAGAAAGACAACTAGAAACATCCAGCTTTTCATTCTTTTTATGGTAATTACTCTCAGTATTGAAACATAGCCAGTTCAGTTTCTAGACATGCCCTCATTATTATTTTACATTCATTCTTTCCCCTCCCCTTACTTGTTTAACGGAAGGCAAATAAACTTCTAAACTAGTTGTAGATGTGCTCATGTTGGCATCTGACAAGTCTCAATCACATGGATTAACCATTGGCCACAAAGACATACAAAGATGTGAAAGAGCTCAGCTTGAGTCTCTGAAACTGAATCATCAAATCTTTGCAGCAAATGCAAATGGTGGACTGATGAACTTAGTCCTGAAGTCTTGTGGACCGAACTATGAATTATGGAATTATCATTGTATTCAATGCAGTTTTAAATAAGAATATTGGTGATATCAAAGAGAAATTCCATTTCCCTTTTCCACTCTAATGAATTGGTGGTTCAAAAAAGACATGTCTCTCAGTTTAGTTTTCCTACTATTCTGTGGAACAGGTAGGATGAGAACTCAGTGTTTCTAATTTCTCAGGTTAACAAACTATGTATTAGATTATTTTCCCTTACCTTTCATAGCTGTAGGGTACTAGTCTACTACTACTATCAACACCATTATTCTAGGAGGGGGTAGGGAATAAGTATTTATATAGAGGCTACTATGTGCCAGGCACTGTGCTAAGTGCTTTACAAATATCTGATCCTTACAACAACCTTGCAAGGTAGATACTGTTATAATCCCCATTTTATAATCTAAGGCAAATGGAGGTTAAGTGACTCTCCTAGGGTCACACAGCTAATAAGTGTCTGAGGCTAGACTGAACTCAGGTCTTCCTGATTCCAGCCCCAATGGTCTGTGCATTGTGCCACCAACTGTCTCAGCTACAGGAATGAGAATTTTGGCTTCCCAGCTCAGTTGAAAAGCATGCAAGTTTCACTCCCCACAAAACATCATGGTAAGCAATGCTAAGTATTTATAGAAAAAGTTTAAAACTGATTATCCAACACAAAATCAGATTCATGAATTTATGAGGATGAAAACTCACAAAATCAGGGCAGCTAGGTGGTGCAGTGGATAGAGCTCCAGCCTTGGAGTCAGGAGTACCTGAGTTCAAATCTGGCCTCAGACACTTGACACTTACTAGCTGTGTGACCTTGGGCAAGTCACTTAACTCCAATTGCCTCACCAAAAAGCCAAAAACAAACAAACAAACAAACAACAACAGCAAAACTAGCAAAATAGACACAGGCAACTGGCTAAGAGAGAATACTCCTATCCTCTATGAGGAAGCAAAGAGACCCTGTCTATGAGTGTTCCCTTTCCATGACCCTTGTCTTGTATAGTAAAGATTCATAAACACTCCTGGTATTATCCAAGATAATGCAATGGTGGCACTTAGTGGTCTACATAGCAGAATACCTAGAATGCCTGCGGGTAAACAGCAGTTAGTTCTCTTTGGAAGCTAGCCATTATTTTTATTCCTAAGTATAATAGAGTAGGAGGAGAGAGACGCTTCTTTTCCCTCTCCAAGTGAAGAGACGGGGGTTGCCCATGTAACTATGAGAGAAGGGCTGAAAATGATCAGTAGAGTGAAATCAGCCTAATAACCCTTCCAAGGATATTAGCAGAAGTAAGAGTCTCATCTTTGAAGAGAGGAAAGCAATCTGAATAGCAAGAGAACTGGAGACCATGCCGTAGAAAGATTCATGTAGGAACTTGGTGATATTTAGTTTATGAGTCAGTCAACAAGCATTTATTAAGCACGTGCTGTGTCCCAGGCATTGTGCTAGGTGCTAGAAATGAGGGAATTGATCTCCAAGGTCTCTCTAAGACAGTTAGGTGGTACAGTAAATAGAGTTCTAGGCTTGGTGGCAGGAAAACCTGAGTTCAAATCTAGCCTCAAACACTTTACTAGCTGTGTGTCTTGGGCAAATAACCTCCTTCAGCCTCAGTTTCCTCAATTGTAAAATGGGAATCACAGTAACATCTACCTCTCAGGGTTATTGTGAGGATTGAAAGGGATATTTGTAAAATCCTTAGCACAATACATGGCCCATAGCAAGTACTTAATTAATACTTGTTCCTCCCCTCTTCTATGTTACCTTTTGGAGAAAGCCATCCTTTAGTAGCCCAGTGGGTCAATAGGTACCAACATATTCAATGTAACAGAGTTTAGATGATGAGATAATATAAGACTGAAAAAATCTAAATGAAGAATAAAAATATCAAGTCTCTCCAAAGCTGTGGTGCATTGGAAAGAGCAATCTATTTGGAAGGAGATGATAATTTTGTGCAACTTTGGACAGGTCACTTAACTCATCCCTGCCTCAGTTTCCCTATCTGTAAAATTGAGATAAGACTATTTGCATTACTTACATCACAGAGTTGTTAAGAGGATCAAGCATGTAAAGGGCTACATAAAAGTTGGTCATGATCATTATGAGATTTTAAACTCCATTAGGACATCTAAATTTCATATCCCCTTTCTGGCACACACATAACCAGTACAGCATTCTGTATATGGTAGACACTTGATACATGTGATTACTTGAATAGAAAGCATTTTGTAATGTGACTTGACTAGGAGCAAACAGAAAAATTAGTCTAAATATCAGAAAACATTGCCTAAAACACACCAACATGGGCAGCCAAGGGAAATTGTGGAAACCCCATTCCTTGGGTCATTTAAAATGGATCTGGACCAAGCACTGGAAAATAGATGGCAAACACCAGTTTTGCATTGGCAAAGAGCAAGACACGATGACCTAATAGATGTTTTCATATCTTGTTCCAATTTTAAGTGACTCCAACTCTCTTAGTATACACATGAAAGCTCAGCTCTCTTTTTTTCCATCCCACTCAAGAACGTAATCAGAGCAGAAAGCTTATTATGGAAAATGAAAGACATGTAAGAAAAAAAATGTATATCAAAGTTGAATTTAGAGAACTAGTCTAAACTACTCTAAATTCTCTGAATTGTAAACACCAAAAAAGACTATGGGGGCTCAACAATTTTCTTCTAATTTGTCTTTTTCTTAACTTACTTTTTTTTAAGTTCAACAATTTTACTATGTAAGTTCATTGACATTTCAGGTAATCTCAACATGTCAAACCCTATTCTCTCTTCTGCAGAGTTGGGTTCAAAAATATGATTTTTACAAACACATTAAGCAGCCAGTATAAAAATTCAAATGGGGAAAATATACATTGCTCTGTTTCTCTAGGTGCAAGTATAGGGAATGGAAAGAATTCAATAGTTGTAGGGTAGAGGGACATTATCTCGTCTGCTTGGAAAATCCACGCATTAAGTGAAGAACGGAGAATGGCACTTGGTTCCTTGCACGTAGTAGGTAATTAAATGGTAGAATGTAAATTCCTTGAGAACAAGAATTGTTTCATTCTTTCTATTTGTATCACAAGGGCTAAGCCCTAGTGTACCTGGCACATAGTAGCTACTTAGTTAAAGATAGAATGCCTTGAGAGTAAGACATGTTTTATCCTTTATATTTGGATCTCCATAGCCTAACACAATGCCGGGTACAAAGTTGGAACCTAAACTAATGCTTGTTGATTGAATGCTATCTTCAGATTCTTCCTTTTGAACACAAAAAGAGGTTAATAATTCCAGGGAACCCAGGACTACATATAGGTGGAATGTTCTCTAGCTCTTCCTGGGCTAGATTTTGCTTTCCTCCAGGTTGTTGCCCTCATGTCTCTAAAAATGCTACCATATCTTGAAATATCTTCACATTTCTGTATAACTTTGAAGTAAAACTCCCTCCAGTCATAAAAAAAACTGGATGATGGTAGTGCCAATTGGGGTAGGAGGCATGGGAAGGGGGAGGGATTACCTCTCTTGGGACCTACTAAAATTCCTACAATTCTTACTCTTTGGCATTGAAAGCTTTTGTTGGAATGCCAAGGCGAGTTGGTAGCAGTAACATAAACCAATAGCAAGCCATTAAAACCTTGGCTTACCAGTTTATCAAATCAGTTTAGCTTAGTCTTGGGGAAATAGAAGAGGAAGTAGGCAAGACAATAGGAAAGGTCTGGAGCAGGGGATTCTTCCAAGTCTCAGAGCAGCATCCTAGGGAAAGACTCAGGGCAGCTAAAGAAATCTTGAGGTCACAAGGATGGGAAGAGGACATAGAATAAAGAGAAGGAAAATGACCAAGACAGGAAGTCGGAGGGGCCAGAAGGGCATACCTTGCCTACTTCATATTCTGCCTATGTCTAGATGCCAACAAAATTTCATGCTAGCTTTCTCCCTCATATGGGTGAGATCAGTCTCAATATTTCATAAGATCATAGGATTTAGAGCTATACGAAACTCCTCATTTTACAGATGTAGAAACGGATAGCCCTGGGAAGTGAACAGACTTACATGAGGTCACACAGATTAGCAGTACTCAAACTGGAGTTAAACTGAGACAGGCATGTAACTGGAAATTCTGTTACCTAGGGCAAAATCAGCTGAGGGGAAGACATTGAGGACAGTCCACTCTGATTGGTTGTAGTAGAAGTATCCTGGGCAACCCTGTGAAGGAACGGAAGGGACATGAGTATGGGGACAAGTGAAGGATAGTCTGTTCCTATACAGATGCACTGGGCCACACTTGGAAGAGACAAAGGCAGGCTAAGCGGCAGACGGGCATAAGACTGAAATATAGTAGTGGAGTAGCACTCTGTGACCAAAGGGAAGATCCAGGAAAGGGGAAGGATCCTTGTGATGCCAGGACAATGGGTCAGAAGGGAAGTATATCTCCAAATGTTAGAACCCTGAGCAAAGTTCCAGCAGTCCTACCCTAGCTGTGGTTCTGAACCTAATATTCTGCCTCCAAATGTAGCACTGTATTATACCACGCTACCCTATATGGGCACAGTCCTTGTAACTCTTCAGCACGTTGCTAAGATATTTTACAAGGTCACAGTGGAGTAGCCTGGGAGCTGAAGGCACTAGTTCAATAAAAATCTGTCATAGGACCCAAAATAAGGAAGTATGGGGCTTTGTGAAGGTCATTTATCATAACTAAGTAACCACAAGCAAAAATGAATAGTGAACCACTATGTGTCAGGTTGAGGAAGATGTGGGATGGCTGAGCATAGCAGCTGGCATTTGGAATGGTTCGATGATGTAGCCTTAGGAAAGGTCTGAAAGGAACACAAACAAGAGGTTCATCAGATTTGCAAATGGTGACAAATGGCTACAAAGATGCAATATGGACAGAGGAAAAAAATGCAAGTTAGGAGGCAAAGCACCAAAGTCCACAATCCTTACGTGAGATTCAACCAGGAAATAACAACTCCAGTTCTGCTGCAATAATCTCAAAGAGGGACATTTATTTGAGTTGGAGTTGATATTTGGAAAGCATTTATACTTAATGGATAAAAGATTAGAAATTAATATATAATACTATTTATTAGTCCATATCAGTGAATGGAGCTTAGTAAAAAAAAGTCCTTTCAGTGCAGATGGGATAATGACTTTGCAGCTTAAAGATTTCATTCTCTGGGGAACTCAGGGTTTAAGTAGTGATTGATTCAGGGTCACACAGTCAGTCTGTGTCAAAGGCAGGACTTATTTCATGTTGTCCTCACTCTGAAGCCAACGTCCTATCTGCTATGCCAAACTGCCTCTCATAATTATTGAACCACAAACAGGACGACAGAACTTTTAAAAATAATTCCATATGGGCAAAAGTAAGAGGCAACATAATTGAGGGGAAAGAGCTCTGGACCTGAATTCAGATTCATGAGATTTGCGTTCAAAACCCAATTTTTGAGACAGTTTTAGCAGTTTTGAGACAGTTTGGAGTTAATAGGTCCAGAAAGAACAGTATGATGTAGGAGGAAGAGCACTGAATTTATAGTCAGAACACTTGGATTTGAATCCCAGTGCTCTTAATCATTACCTTTATTTTTACCTTGGGCAAATCACTATTCCTCCCTGGGTTACAATACCCTTCCACCCCATAAAATGGAAGAGTTGGACAAGATGATTCCTTGGGTCCCTTCCAGTCTTAAGTTCCGCCATCTGACAAAGTCTGACAATGTGGTTTAGTCTAAAAGGCATTCGCTGTAATGAGAATCCAGGTTCCTGAATTCTGGTCCTAAAGTTGACAATAACTAGTGGTGTAGCATTAAACAAGACATTTCACCTCTCTGGGTCTCAATTTCTCCATCTGTAAAAATGATGGTATTGGATTATCTATGATTTCTAAGATCAATTTTAGCTCCAATGTTCTTTGGCTATATAATATTTAACCAATAATAATGGGATGGGAATAAACAATGTGTTTCCAGTTCAATTGCTTGACAATGTGCTAAAAAGGAAGAAAGGAGGCCTTTCTAGCTGCTGTCCAAGCTAGAGTTTCCAACTCTCCCTATATCCCTTCAAAACAAAATGGCAAGTTCAGTGAAGGGCAGCAATGGTGATAGATGAATTCAAGGAAACTAAATCAATGATCAACTTGATCAAACATTGACTAGAGGAAACACCATAGATGTTACAAGGAGCAAAGAATGAAAATGTGGATGGGTCATCAGGAGAAAACATGGGGAAAGCTGGTTTGTAGCTCTGATGTCCATAAAAAGTGAGTTGTTTTGACCTGAATCCTTCATAGCTGGCATATAAGGAACTGTTGAGTGTTAGCAGCAGGTGGGCCATGTGATCCTGTTCTATTCCTCTAGTTTGAGGATTCGTTTAGGTTAACTTATTTTACTAATCTAGTAAATAATAATGATAATAATAGTAAATGTAAGTAATGTAGTAAATAATAATGTAATAAACAAAGAGAATTTTAAAAAAATACTTTTCACAAACTTTGGACACAGGACTTCAACCAGGTAGCATATTGTGACATATCTAAAAACATCTCTCAATGTAATTACCGATTTTGTTAAGAGGTCAATTTGTTTGATGAGTGTAACATCCTTTCAAATTATTATTTAATTTAAATATAGACAGGGCTGTGGTGGTAAATGTTTGCCAATAAGCACTCTGGGAAAAAATTATTCATGACACTCTTTTAAGTTAAACTTGTATTATTATCATTTTCTCCATCACCTTCCATAAATCAAGCCCTGATTTCTGATGTATAAATGCTCCTACTGAAAATCGACTCTCATCAGCAGGTTCAGATTGGTTCTAGACTACCCCTGAATGTAGGCCATAGAGGTAGACTCTTTTCTGTCTCTAAAATCCTAGTGTAACCCAAGTGTGGCCACTGACCCACTCGTGCTGGCAGTACCATCTGCAGGCACAATGTCCAATGTAGCACCACCACCTTCATTCCCACTTTCTGAGCTGGCTCATTCACTCCAACCAGCATCCTTGAAGCAAGCAGATGGGAGTTGTTATGGTGGAGGGAGTGGCCACAGCTATGACCACACTGCTATAACCAGTTCACAAGACTGACATGATGTGGCCTTATACTTCTAGTCCTTCAGAAAACATACAACTCAACAGGATGCAGTCCAAAGACTCTATGACTGACATAGAGAGGTATGCTAGTGTAGAGCCTGAAATTCATGCAGGGAAACCTAAAAAATGCAGCATGCTATAGTGGAAAGAATACTGGATCTGAACTCAGTAGATCCGGATTTGGGTCCCAGCTCAGCTTATCACCTGTGTAATTTGGGCTAAGTTATCTAACCTGTCTGGGCTTCTACTTCTTTATCTAGAAAGTAAGCAGAGTAGGCTAGACCAAAGGTTTCAAACTCAGATAGAAATGAATCCCCATGGGTCACATATTGACTTAGAAAAGCACAAATTAACACTGCCTATGTTGTATTGTATTTTTGTTTACTTTATTAAGTAATTCCCAATTATATTTTAATCTGATTTGGCCCCATTCCAACATTTACAGGCCTTGAGCTGCTGCTGACCCCAAGACTGACACTTCTGTACTAGATGACTTTAGGGTTGATTTCAGTTCTAAATCCTATGATGTTATGGGTCTTTTGCAGAATCAATCAATCACCAAGTCCCCATTACTCTCCAATCAGCATGCCAGGCTCTGAAGATACAAATACAAAACTGAGTCAGTTCCTACCATTGAAAAGCGCTCTCTCTCTCTCTCTCTCTCTCTCTCTCTGTCTGTCTCTCTCTCCCCTTTACTCCCTCCCTATCCCTTTTTTCTCTTTCTTCTCTCTCTCCCTCCCTCTCTTTATCTCTCCTCCTCATCTCCTCCCTCTCTCTTCTTCTCTCTCACTTTCTTTTTATTTCTCTCTTAAGAACAAAAATATGGGGGCAACTAGGTGATGCAGTAGATAGAGCACTGGCCCTGGAGTCAGGAGGACCTGAGTTCAAATCTGGCTTCAGACACATAATACTTACTAGCTGTGTGACTCTGGGCAAGTCACTTAAGCCCAACGGCCTCACACACACACACAAAAAAATATGTATGTATGTGTGTATATGTCATATTAATAGGTATAAGATATATGCAACATCAATACAAAGTTTTTGGGGGAGGTCAGGGTACTAACTAGGGAAGTCAGGAAAGGCTCCTTGTAGGAGATTACACTTGAGTTGAACCTTGAAGGAAGCCAGGAGGAGGTACAGAGGGAGAACATCCCGTGTATGGCAGGGAGAATGGCCTATGCAAAATCACAGAGGTGGAAGATGGAAAACCACATAAGGAGAACAGGAAGTAGGCCAGTTGGCCTAGAGGATAGAGGGAATGAGAGAGAGTAATGTGGCAATCACACTGGGAAGATAGGTCGGAGGATCTGCCCTTTGTCAAAGTCTAAGAGATAGGGATAATTCATGCAAAAATCATATTATATAACCAAATCATAACAGTGTAAGATATAGGCACATGTGGGCTATCTAATATAAAGATGTGGCTGGTTCACCTCTGGCATGGATAGATATCTGCTTTGGGATCTGGCTCACTGCCCTCTGAAGGAGATTAATTTTTGCCTTCATGGAGAGCAGGAAGAGGACTGTGGAGGGACTCTTGCTCCTTCCTTCACCTATCTCCAAAAGGAGTATTAGGCTTGAATTGTAGACATCCCCTATGCCTTACACATTGGTAATGTAGGGATATGATGCTTTGGGGACCCCAGGATCAAGATCATTTTCTCTAACCATGCTCAAGGGGGAAAGCAATATTTAATTACCAGATTAGATTCCTCCCACTAAACATTGGTTGCACAAAATATCATCACTAATACTAAAACTTTTTTTTAAAGTAAACAGCGAGCAGAAACTGGAGATATGACATAGATTAGAATAGATAAGAATAAATTAAAATATTGTGCTTTTCTTTTCAGATGAGAGTGAAATCAGATCTTAGTTGTTATCGTGAGAGAGAATGATCACATTGAGAAGTCTGCCCTCATCAGTCTCTAGTGTTACAAGGATTTAAAATTAAGGGACATGTTGAGGGCCACATTTCTGTAGCTCTAAAGATTCCCAGCAGCCACAGGCAAAGTTCTTACTCTGCATATCTTACTGTGCTCAAATTTCTTCAACCATCTTCAACATCTCCAAAGCAGCTTCTTTACCTTCACACAGATATGCAGCATCCTGGTTCAGTGTTCTCTCAGTCAATCAAGGGTCATACTACCTTATACATTTGCAATATGACATAGACCCACAGTTATCCCTTAGGATGTTGTCTACTAAACAGGCAGTGATGTTACACCAAGAACTCACCTTATCAAGTCAAAAGTTTACATTGGCGTCTGATTCCTAGTGCAAAATCCTGTCCAGCAGTAGGGAAAAAAAAATCTAAGAAAATTAGCATGAAATCTTTTCAAAGGTAGGCAGTGATATACACTAGAAAGACATTTTCCCTTGCAAATACATTGTACTTGTAATTACATCTAGATTTGTTTGATTTTTTATTCTTGAAATAAAAAAAATATCTGCACTCTAGTTATTTCAGATTTATTCCACTGAGAGATATTTTCACAAACAAATATAGAGTTCATGACAGTCTCCTTTTGGCCTTATCTTTCTTGCCTAAATATAGATTCACACTATTGGAAAGCCCCAGGAAGCTATGAAAACAATTTTCTTTCTGGTACTTGGCACATAATTGCAGTATTAGGAATTAAAAGTTCAAATTGCAATAGATTTCCACTTTAGTTGCAATTGATTTTTAATGCAATTTTCATGTGGTTTTTTTTCCTTCAAGTCATTTCAGATATTAGCTATCCATGACAACGTAGAAGATGTATCTGCCATTCACATTGGAGGAAACTATTTTTTTTCCTTTTGAAAAGAGTGAATTTTCTAGTAAAGGTCTATTTGGATGCCTCTCCATGGGATAGACATTGACCTGGGTTCTTGAAGGATATGTTTACAGAGCATGACCTCTGATAGATCCCTGGAAGCTGGAAAGGTTTTATATACAGATCAGGCAATGGACAAACTCATGTCAAAGAACAAGGCTCACAGCGACTAAACTTGGAAGGCTGGTCGCAAGGTGAGGATGATTTCTCTCCAGAGCCGATCATGAAGACTACAAAAGTATGGAGAGTGTACCACAGCTCAGTGGGGCCAGTACCCATACTGATGAAATCATGAATCTTGGGAAGCATTTGAAAAAGCAAGCAGAGGAGAAGTTTTTACTGGACATGACCTTATTTGACTATTGTGTTGAAGAGCAGGATGTGGGCATGATTCATATATTTTCAAATTTCTTTCTAATGTATTCTTTGGGGAATGCCATACTATCTCTTGAAAGGAGGCATTAGCAAAGATTAGAGTTAATCATTAGTAAAAGAAATGAAGATTTCCTAATTCATTAAGGATATCCAATTCTCTGGTGAATATTGCCTGTTCTTGGAGTTGAATTTTAAAGTTGGATCTAAATGCAGCACAACAAAATTGGGACCCCTCCAGAAGATTTCGAGTCTCTAATTTGCGCTGGCAAATGAGAAGCCATATGAGCCAATAAAGTCAAAGGATGGTTCTCTATTGCCCATGAAGCCCATAGCCTCCCCACAAATTGGACCTGCCAAATCACCTAGTCAGTCAATAAATACCAGTTTCAGGCTCACTATTTATAGGGTGCTATCCTGGAGCTCCTCAAGGGAGGGGAATATCTCACTCCTGTACTCATATGGATGAGCACAGTGCCCGACACATAGTAAGCACTCAACCAATGCTTGTTGACTGAGTCAATTGAGTAAACCATGTTTCCTATTCTTGAATGATTTCTATCTTCCTCCAAAATTCCTATCCATGGGTAAAAGCCTAATTCAACGGAGGCTGTATAGTACAGTAGAATGAATGCTGAAGTCCTGGGTTCAAATCCCACCTTTGATGCTCACTATCTATGTGACATTGGGCCCATTTCTTTATCTCCCTGGGCTTCAGTTTCCTTAACTATAAAAGGTGAGTTGGACTCAGTGGTCTCTATGGTCCCTTGTAGATCTATGATCTCACAAAATGTTACTTCCTTCAGGATGATTTCTTTTCCCACCCCTTGCCACCACCCCCACCTCAAATAACATTTCACTCCAGATCTCTCAAAGAAATCATCATGCAATGTTATCCATCTGTATTTGTATCTAATCTGCAGATTAGAGCATGAACTTCCAGAGTACAATAATCATATCATATTTCCACTTTGTATCTCCATCATCACCTAGCCCTGTGTTCTGAACATAGTAGGTACTTGATAAATATTTGTTGGCCCAGTAGATACAGTGCTGCACCTGGAGTCAGGAAGATCTGAGTTCAAATCTGGCCTCAGACATTTACTTCCTGAGCAAGTCACTTGACCTCTCTCTACTTCAGTTTCCTCATCTTCAAGATGGGGATAATGATGGCACCAGCCTCTCAGGGTTGTTGTGAGGATAAAATGAGACAATATTCGTAAAGGGTTTTGTAAACCCAGCAAAATATAAATGCTATTATTATTATTGATAAATAGATGAATATAAAGAAATCCAGGACTAGGTCTCTGTCCTCAAGAAACTTAGCATCGAGTTGGAGGTACAAGACACGCATACGCAAAAAGTTGAAAATCAAAGACAACTATATAAAAGATATCCCAAAGTAAAGTATCATGCATGGTATAGAGAAGAAGGGATAAATGAATTTGGAGGAGAGAAGTCACTATGACTAGTGATTCTAGACAGGATACAGTACTGAAGCTGGGTCTTGAAGAATGGGTAAATCTTGCATAGGCAGAGAAAGAGGTAGGTGATGGAATAGAAATAGCAGAGAAAAATCTAAGATGGTAAAGTGTGGAGAATTTTAAGCATCTAACTATAGTAAGTTGAAGGAGCTATTCAATGAAGGAAGTATTGGAAGAGAAAAGGCTGGAAAGGTAGGCTAGACCCAGATTGCGGAAGGCCTTAAGTGCTAGAATAAAGAGTGATGAACAGTTGAAGGTGTTTCAAGGAGAAGGGAGACATGGCGAAAACAGAATTTTAGAAAATTACTTAGAAGCCAGGAATATCTGGTAAAGGAAGAAGGAGAAAGGTAGGATGTAGGGAGAGGTGTGGTGGACACTCTGGAGGGAGATGTCATTGGAACTGAGTCTACTATGCCACGTGTGGAAAGTAAGCTCTTCACAAAATGAGATACAATGTGCTCAAATTAGAAATGATTCCTTTCAAATTCAATTTTGCTTCTTTCTATGCAGGGATTTCAGTTTTTCTTCTCACATGTGAAAGCTAGAAGGAAAATGAATTGGTTACATCTGTTTCTCGTTTGATGTTTTGCTATTACACGCCTTTTTTTGTTTGTTCGTTTTAGGCAATTGGGGTCAAGTGACTTGCCCTGGGTCACAAAGCTAGTAAGTGTCAAGTGTTTGGTCTGAGGTCAGATTTGAACTCATGTCCTCCTGACTTCAGGGCCAGTGCTCTATCCACTGCACCACCTAGCTGCCCCCATTACACACCTTTTTAGACGTGTCTGACTTTCATGACTTATGAGTGGTATGGTAGAAAGAGAGCCAGACTTGGTATCAGAAAGATCTGGATTGAAGTTCTACTGCTGGAACATACTGGCTGAATGTCCCTGGGAAAGTTAGCTAACTTTGAATTTGCCTCAGGGAACTTTCTAAGACTATAAACTTCAGAGGACGTGCCAATATGCATTGTTAGAAGAATTTTCCTCACCTCAAGTTTCCTACACCAATGGAATCACAGATTCCTTCCTTCCTTCCTTCCTTCCTTACTTTGTTCCTCTCCAGTGACATTGTCTTCCTTGCTGTTCCTCACCACAAGACACTTCATCTCCCAATTCCATTCATTTTCACCTACTATCCCTCATGCCTGGAATGTTCTCCCATTATGTCTCTGTCTTGGCTTCCTTCAAGTCTCAGCTAAAATCTCACCATCTACAAGAAACTTTTCCCAGTCTCCCTTAGTGCTAGTAACTTCCCTTTGAGATTGCCTCCAATTTAGGTATATCTCTTATTTGCACGTGGTTGTTTGCATCTTATGTCCCCCATTTGAGAGTGAACTCTTTTTGGGCAGGGACTGTTGTGCTTTTCTTTGTATCCGCAGCACTTATCAGAACATCTAGCACATAGCAAATACTTAGTGTTGTTGGTCTTTCATTTTCAAAGAGAACTAATAACATCACAGAGTGATGTTTTGACTTGCGCTTGAATTGGATTTAAGTGAGGCACAGTTGCACAAAATCTTCAACCCCACTCTCTTTTCCAGAGTCATCAAAGTGCAGTAACAAGACAAAGGTCAGGATGACTGGTGATGACCCAGGATGTAGTGTATGACCTTGGTATCTTTGATGTCTGACCGTGCTTTAAGCACTCCACTGAACCTTTGCTTTAGCCACCTTCGTGGCCATTGGTGCAAATTGTTCTCATCCACCCATTTCACCAGGGGGAGTCTTCACGTGCTTGGGGGTGGGGTACACATCCCCCTACCTCACTGATGGGTTTGAGCCCATTTGATGAAATGGTTTTACCAGGGTGCGGTCACTTTGTATGCTACAGCTTCTTGGAGCCAGAGGAGAGAGTTGGGAGAGAGGTGGACACCAAATGTGAATGAGCAGCCCTAAAAAGGGCTCAGCAAGCCCTCACACCAGAAGTGCTAGTCTTTTTTTTTTTTTTTTTTTACTGGAAAACTTTTTATTTTAAGTGGAGTGGAGTAGTGGGACACAGTTTAGATGATTGCAATTTTGTTGGCAACATGTAAAGCATCATAGTCTGGAGCAAGTCGGACATAGGCCTTCTTCTCTCCATCAGGCTGGATCAATGTGTTGACCTTGGCCACATCAATGTCATACAGCTTCTTGACTGCCTTAATGATGGCATAGTGGTCAAGTTTGTTCCTCTGAGGGGCACTTTTCCGAGGGTATTTGGGCTGCTGTCGAAGTCTTAGTGTCTTAGGTCACCAGAACATGGGAGACGTTTGGATCTTCTTCTTTTTGTGGCTGTGGACACCCTTCAACACTGCCTTCTTGGCCTTCAAGGCCTTGGACTTAGCCTCTGTCTTGGGGGGGACAACTGCTTTCTTCTTCGCCTTCGGCACTGTCTTGGGAGGAAGGTCCAGAAGTGCTAGTCTTCCCTGAAAACCCCATACAGATGTCAACTGACTATCTACTTAGGTATATACCTATTTATGTATACATACATATATGCACCCACTTGTCAGAAACCATGAATTCAGTCTCCCAAATGATCTCCCAAGAGACCCAACATCATTGGCTCTACTCACGTTACTTCCCAACATGGTAGTCAAAGGTATTTCTGAAGAAGGTAACAAATACAAAGGAATTTCCCTTGTAGACTCTTAGAATGAAAGACCATAAAGGGAAGTTTGAAATCCTCTCAACCAACTCTTCCCACCCACCTCCATTTTACAGTTAGAAAACTGAGGCTTTGAATGATATAGTTAATGTACCCAATGTCACAGTCTGATTAGAGGCAGAATTGTGGCTAGATCTCAAGTTTCTGCCTGCTAGTGCTCTTCTTTTCTCTAACATATTTTGATTTCACATCCAACTAAAATTCTGTCAATATGGAGACTTCACAGATTTTGATGGTTTTGCTGATGATGCTAAGATTTTATTAAGAAATGTATAAGAATTAAAAATTCCTTGAAAGATGCAACAACTGAGGTAACAGTTTTAATGGCCTTTGATCATTAATATCAAGCAAGGCATAAAACAAAGAGATATATGCTTACTAAGTATGTTTGCCACCACCACAGACTGTGCCTAGGGCTGGATCAAAATTAAAGAGAGTGTCTTACAAATGGGGAAGGCCTCCAGGTACTCCTATTTCCAGATAAGCATGTACTTGTTGTATTAAGCCTCAGAACACAGCAAAGCATACTGAATGGAATCCATAATCAATCATAAGAATTCACTCTAACTATCCACACAAGAAAAGTCAAGTGGATGAAGACAGACTCTGATATAAAGTTGAATTGACAGCTCAGAGAACTGGTCTCTCTCTCTCTATGTATGTGTGTATATATATATATATATATATATATATATATATATGTGTGTGTGTGTGTGTGTGTGTGTGTGTGTATGTATGTGTATATATATATATGTATATATAACCAGACAAAATCTTTAGGTGGATAATGAAATGGACCCATAACTGAATAGGAAGAAGAAATTAAAATGGAGAGTATTTAGAAAATTGTGCAAAATTTTAATGACCCCAAACTTCTCTTTGAAACCAAAAAACATATCTTTTTTTAGCATCAACATCCTTCTAGTGATTTTATGTGACTAGAAATTAAAGAATATCAGAGTATCTGAAGAATTAAAGTTGCAGGTCACCCAAAGGACAATGCAGAATCATGGGTGATGGGTACGTGTAAGCTGCAACACATTACTAATAGAGAATTACACAGGAGAAGCAAAATGAAGAGTATCATCAGAAAGATGTATGGTGAAAAAAGGAGTGAGTTGGTCATGTATCAAAAGTGAGAAATACATACACATGCTCCGTTGGGATCCACCAGATGTCAAAAGAACTAGAGGAAGGCCCAAGAACATTGGGTGGAGCCCAATGGAAGATTTATGAGATCATATATACAGAAAAGTCACCAAGAATATGAAGGTGTGGATAGATGCAATCTTCATCACTTGAGAGTGGACCCACACTGATGAAATAATAATCTATATAAGTATTGAAATATGGTCCAAACAAAATAAGTCTTGGGGGTATTATGAGCACCTAATGGGTATTCAATGACAATTTGTCGATTGATTAATTGATGTGCCTGGGGAAAAAAAATCTCTCCATTGGCCTTGTAACACCACCAGAAAGTACCAGGTCACTTACCCTTTCAAGACTAAGACATTATTTGTGACATGCAATTATTTCCTGGCCTATGAATCATATAGACGTATGGATTCAAGCACTTGAAGAGCATTTAGCCAAATGTTCTTTTTTCTAGATGAGGAAATAGCCACAGCTGTGAACTGATTTACTAGAGATCACAAGCCAGATAGTTGATGGGTAACAATTGAGTTATTATCAGTTAGTTATTAACACTATCATGGTTTAGGATTTTTCTAAGAGTGGGGTGAAGTGAAGTCCTCTAACTTCCTCTTCTAAGTCAATTCCAGTTGTGTGGTGGTCTTTCCCAAATGGTAAGAGTACATCTCCTTGAAAGACAGGGGCCATTTGTAGATCAACCAGAATTAAAGATACATAGAATATTTTAAGAACTTTTCAGCTTGACATGAATGGGAAAATTATGTTTTCTAAGCCTCTCTAAATGGAAAAATATGCTTTTCCCACACAAATTCTAAAGATTCATCAGCACAGAGATACCTAGAAGAAAACTAGAGGTTGATGATAAAGAGATACCTTTCTTAGGCCTAAATGGGCATGGTTGACATGAGGGCAAGCAACCTGGAAGCTCTGAGATCCCAAGTTAGAGTGAAAAAAATGAGAGATAAAAAGGAAAAAAAAGAGTAACACAATAATAGAATCATGAATCTGGAGCAAACAACCTTGCACTATCATATTCAATCCTCTAATTCCACTGATGAGGAAACTAACATCTAGAGACTTTAAATGGTTTGTCCATAGTCACACAGGAACTTAATGGCAAATTTTGAGCCCGTGCCCTCACTTTGGATTTAGTGAGAAGCTGATGCAAGAGACATCAGGTATGGGATGAGAAATAGAAGAGACAAGAAAAAAAAACGGAAAGAGGAAATCACAAGGTTAGATACAACTCCAGCTCCTTAAGGGGCAAAAACATACCATACTCACTGCTTCTGCAAATTCTGTAAAAAGATAGGGATTTAGGAGAGAGGAGAGAGAGACAGAAACATAAAGACAGAAACAGTCAGTCAATAAAGATTTATTAAGCACTTACTAAACATTCCAGGCTCTATGCTAAGTGCTGAGGATACCAAAAAAATAAAAAAATAAAAAAATAAAGAAAAAAAAAGGACAACTCCTGCCTTCAAGGAAATCATATCTAATGGTGGAAGACAGCACATGAAAATATCTGAAAGATAAAAATAGAGAAAGAGACAGAGAAATGGAAGGACATAGAGAGACCTAGAGATTCAGAGAGATGGAGATACAAAGACAAAGAAAGAAAGAAAGGAAGGAAGGAAGGAAGGGAGGGAGGGAGGGAGGAAGAAAAAGAGAAAGAAAGAAAGGAAGGAAGGAAGGAAGAAAAAGGAAGGAAGAAA
>NW_020954580.1:9052956-9069080 GCF_900497805.2 Vombatus ursinus | reverse complement strand
AAAGAAAGAAAGAAAGAAAGAAAGAAAGAAAGAAAGAAAGAAAGAAAGAAAGAAAGAAAGAAAGAAAGAAAGAAAAGAAAGAAAGAAAGAAAAGAAGGAAGGAAGGAAGAAAGAGAGAGAGAGAAAGGAAGGAAGGAAGGAAGAAACTCTGAGACAGAGTGAAGCTAATACTTAGGCTATGAGGCCTCTAGTTCACTGTCTTGCCAACAATCAGCACCACAAGCAGCAGCAGAAGGTACAGAAAGGTTCAAACCACCCTGGAAGCAGAGTTCTCCCTATAGTTAAGGCCAGAAGGCTTCTTCTGGCCTTCAGGGGGCTTTCTGCCCCCTCACACTGGGATATAGAAAAGAAAAGAAAGAGAGAAGATCAGAAGGACTTCATTCTGCTCTAGTCACACCCCCAGGAGGGACCAGAGAACACTTGTATGACTCCAGGTTTGTTTTAGTCTGTTTAGATTGGTTTTAGTCTTTCTACCACCACCAGTCTGGGCTGAGTTGTGTGACTCTGTGACCCTGAACAAATCACCTATTAGCTGTGTGACTCTGACAAGTCATTTGACCCGCTCCTAGCCTCAGTTTCCTTATCTGTAAAATAGGGACAATAATAGCACCTATTTCACAGACTTGTGGGGAATCAAGTGAGATAATAAATATATGTAAACCTTAAAGTCCTATATAAATGCTATTATAATCAGTGGTACTGGGAAATGATTAACAAAAATGAGTGTGTTGCAAGGGAGTTGGGTTGAAGGCCAATCCACTTCATTTGTTCCACCATTTTCCCTCCTCCAGGCTCTGTGGCTGATCAGGAAGGACATTCTGGATGAGTATTGTTATCTATGAGCAGGTAAGGTGAGTCTCATCATCTTCCAGAGTTATCAGGAACAGAGACACTTCAACCCTTGGGCTGTTTCCCCATTCCTCTTCTTACCTTTAATAGTGTCTGCAGGAGGGAGGATGGAGCTACATAAGCCTAAGAAGTTAAGACAGTCCTTTTCATCACAGCACAGAGCAAATATTAACTCATTCATCATCCCCCTGCCCTGGAGAGCTAGGGAAGCGAAGCCCAAATGGAGCTAGGAATGCTTTACTCCCTTCTATAAATTCCAGTTCCAGCAATATGCAGTAACCCGAGGTTGCTGTTTTTCAAATACTTAAAATGCTAAAGGACATTTCAGACTTCTATCCTAAGGTTATTAGATAATTTCCCTTTTGTGGGTTTGGGAAAGAAAAACGAGACAAAAAGGAACACTGCTGTATCCCAAAGAGTCACTTAGCAGACTCAAGGTCTCCAAGAATCAGAAAATTATAGAGTGGCAGTGTTTGCCAGGATCTGTAAAGATCACATGGCCCAACCTCCTCTTTTTACAGAGAGGGGAACTGGGGGCCAGTGTGAAAAAATGACCTGTTCAAGTTCATCTGACTAGTTAGTAGTAGCAGTATTGTCTAAACTAAAAACCAGTTCTAGGTATGCAGAAATAAAGAGGATATTGATAGAGCAGGATTCTATTGAGCTGATACATATACATATATTGTATATATACACATATATAGACACACACATATATATATTCAACATATTGGAGTAATCATATGCAAAATAAATATTAGAGAAGAATATCTGTTTTAATTGTAGCAGGGCTGAAAATAACTATGTTATAGAAATGCTTGGTTTTTTTCCATAAGTTAAAAATTAAAAAAAAAGAAATGCTTACAATTTTTACAGGGAGAAAAAGCCCAGACTGCTACTCCAGGGTTATTCTATGCTGGCTGTTCAGGGGTGAAGGGTGGGGGGAAGGGAGAAGAAAAGGAAGTTGGACACATTTTTTCTTTGGATCTATGCCAATGATCAATTTTCTTTATCTAGCTAACTAAATCTTAATTGAAGAAGCATTCAACCTCAAGCAGAAATACTTGAGAGAAAAATATCCCAGTTTCATGTCAAAATTTCATGTGACAGAAAGTTGTTGAATTTGAAGCACTTTTGAGCAAAACATGAAGTCCCAGGGAAGCGGCCACAGGTAAACGATTCCACGTTATCTCTGTAGCATAGCTGCATCTGGTGGTTTCTGCAGAGCATGAAATCAATAAATCCAGTGACCAAACAAACTGCTCCGGCAGAAGCAAATGTACTATCCCTCCTCTTCTCCCCAAAAGATTCTCATCTGCTTTCTCCAGGGCACTTTATTTAAACTGGGTAATGGTGATTCATTATCAAAAGGTAAGTTAAGTATCCCATCCACCTGGAGACTGCCTGGGAATCAAGGATGTTTACTGAAGTGTGTTTGTATATCCCCTCTGGAATCCATTTACCACCCTAATCTCAGGTCTGGTCAAAGTAAATGAGTAAAGAGAGCAAAGAAGTCAAATCTGCTGCAGATCAATTTCATTCTTGATCACCCCTAACATTCCTCCATCTCCCCACTTCCAAACTCCTGTTTCCACTAATTCACTCATTCATTTAAACATCAAGCATTTATTAGAATCTGCTATGTCTCAGGCACTGTCCTCAGTTGTGGAGATAAAAGATGAAAATGAAACAGCCCCTGCTCTCAAGGAGTTTACATTCTGAAGTGGAAGACAACATATCTGTTTGAGGGGCCAGGAAGTCAACTGCTCTCATATTAACACACACCAGTTCCCTCTCCATTATGCCACCAATATTTTCACTCCTTATAACATCTCTGTAAAGGACCTAAGTGTTAATTACTATTTGTCTCCATGCCTCTAGTCTCCCCTTTTTCTAATCCACCCTCCAAAAGAAAGCTGCCAAAGTCTGACCATGCCACTCCCATTCTCAAGAAGCTTTATGATAAAATACAAACCCTCTTTGTTTGTCATTTAAAACCCCTCAATGTATAATCTATATTGGCCTTTTGTTCTTTGCAGGATACCACTTTCAAACTCTGGCCTTTGCCCATTCTGTCCTTCATCTTTGGAATGAACATTGTCCCTCCTTAAATGATCAGAAGCCTTAACTCTCTTCTAGCCTCAGCTCCAGAGGCATTTCTTGATTATCCCAGTTGTTAGCCCTCCTCCCCTCAACAATTTAGTTGTTATTTCTTCTATATTTTCTATTTACTTGACTGTGTACATATAACCCCTCACCTCCCGGTAAAATGTATGCCCCTTTAGGACAGCAACTGTTTCATTTTTGTCTTTGCATCTATCCCCAACATCTACTGCAGTGATTGACATATGGGGGGGTGGGAGGAGGCTGAGGTCTCTGGTTTTATTGATAAATTATTGATAAATTGATATTGGTATGATATTTTATTGATTAATTAGTTATTGGTACTAATTAATTATTAACTATAACCATTATTTTATTCACAATCACATATTTATATTATAAATTATAATTATTAGTTATTATTAGTATTAATTAATTAATGATTGGTGTTGATAAATTAAATGGATATTGGTATGAAACTCCCTTACCACAGCAGATCAGAAACTGTTCTGCAACATTATGGTCTTAGTTTCCTGGATCAGTGAATGGTTAAGTGACTTCCCCAAGGTTGCAGACTAAGATGTAACAGGCAGGATTTGAACCAAGATCTTCCTGACTCTGAGGCTGGTTCTCTGTGTGCTCTGTCCAGCTGTTTCTTGCCTGGGAACTTAATACATGCTTGTTGAATGAAATTGAACTGATTAGTGTTCAATGTGGCATCAGGTATGATCCCTTCATCGAAAAGATAAAACCATAGAATTCCTTCTCACCAATCCACATGAGGCAAACATGGCCCTTCTAATTTGGAGAATTTGTCAAAGACAACAACAACAACAAAAGGTCTAGACTTTTTGCTTTAATAGTTAAAGCTTGTGGGCAGTCCAGGGAAATTGAATCCATATGTTTCTGATTCACATATATTTAAAAATCCATTAAAACGTTGTTTGGTTAACGTTTACTTGATGCCCAAAGAAACTTCTGAAGCTTTCTTAAATGAGTCTTTGAAGCTTTTCTACCTCAAAACAGGAAAGTAGTTTTGGCCCAGGGTACGTGCACTCGAACACCAAGTGAGCCCTTGGATTTGGAGAAGCCTCACCCAGAGATGTTGGGCAGGTTCTAATTTTGGCCCAGGGAGCTTTCTTCTCTTGTGTATTCCAACAGTCAAACCTCCCCTCTCTCCATCCACCCACACTTCGCCTCTGGTGGCAAGGACTTGGAATTCAAAGCTGACCTCATGTGTCTACCAAGGGGATGTTACTCACTCGACTCTCAGAATTCCCAGACACTCTCACCATCTCAGGGGAAAAGTCACCATCTAGGCCTCTTGTGAGCCAACACCCTAACACTGTAAATGATCTCCATTGTTGACTTGGGGGAGGAGGAGTATGGGATGAGGAAGAAGAAGCACAAACACACAAAACCACCTTCCTACAACCTGTGCTCTGGGATCAAGACGTGACAGGTCAAAAGAACTTCCAGAGTTAAGTAAAACAGTTTATGTTACTGGCATTCAGGGCTTAAGCCAGGCAGAATCTCATGTCACTTCCTATCTAATGTCCTTTTTTCTCAGTGGGGACCAGAAACCAGCCCTTTGACTTACAGGAATGGAAGAATTCAGTTTTTCCTTTACTGAAGCCCTCCTTGGAATTCATCCACTGACATTTATATCAAATTCTAAGTAGAAAGGGGAACTGCCCCAGGGCAGGGTAGCTATCCTCAGTTTAAAATTGTTTTCACTTTACAATTTGGGGAATATAGAGTTGCATGGGAAGAAAATCTATTTCATTGAAAAATAACAGTTCTATGGAGCCTTCTTCTAAGTCTAGACTAACAGATGAACGAGTTCCAAAAAAGCCTTTGTAGAAGTTCTTTGAGAGAGACTGAGTTGTATTTGTAGGGTCTCTAGAACAAAGGGTTTACTCTTTCTACTTCAATTCGGCACTGTTATTATTTTGAAAGATGATCATCTTCTCCTCCTTGCCAGCTAGCTGCTGAGTGGTGATTTCTTCACATTTTAAAAGGAAATTTACTTTTTAAAAAAGTGGGGGTGGGATAAGGAAGAGACTTCCCTCTCTCCATGTTCCCAACCCCACCCCCCCATTCCCTTCTTAGCCTGTGAGAAAACTGTGGGCTTGGGAACTTTAAGAGTTTGTTTTCTATAATTCACTCTGGTTTGAAACCCCCCTCAAAATGTACTTCCAGACAGCAGACCACAACTAGAAAGAGAAAATGAAGAGGAGAAAGGGAAAAAAAAAGAAAAAAAAAAAGAAAAGATCTGATAGGGTAGCAATTGTTTCCAAAGAAACTACAGAAAAAAAGTTTCCACCAGTGGGTCTGTTATTTCTCTCAAGTCTTCCTTTTGTTCCCAATACCAGGAAATGCAGTAGACATTTGTCACCAACATGTCTTCAGCATGCCTTCCTCTCAGTATACAGGCATGCAAGAATAGGATTTTGCAAGCAAACAGTATTTGTGTGCAGTATTTATCTGACAGGCTGGAAGTTGGGAAGGCAGGCTTTGAGAAAGAGTTTAAGCAGTTCATAAATCAGATGTAATTGAAAAAGATAGGGTCTCCTTTCTGAAAGTCATCCATAGTAACCTTTTTTTGTAAAAGAAAAAAAAATCTCTTTACTGGGGCAAAATTATAATGTATGCTGAGGCCAAAAATCTAATAAAGTCAGGTTGCCTCGGATCACTCAATGTAATTTGTTTTTTCTGGCCAAATCATGAAGTGCCTTCTATTGCTTGTTACTTGTATGTGATACTATCTCATTTGATATTATCAAGCATACTATGGCAGGCTGCATAACATTAGTGATAACAAAGACCATTAGGAGAAAAAAAGTCTCTCTCTCTGTCTGTCTCTCTGTCTGTCTCTCTGTCCATCTCTCTGTCTCTGTCTCTTTCTCTCTGTCTCTCTTTCTGTGTGTGTATGTGTCACTGTCTGTCTGTCTCTGTCTCTATCTCTCTCTCTCTCCTCTCTCTTTTTGCACAATCCAAAAACTCTCACTGAAGTCAGTGGCAGATCTTGCTGACTGCATCATCTTTCATGATGGACAGTAGGTTGTTATAGCTTTCCAAATACCCATGCTTGCTAATTTCACTAAATCCCAAATACAATATTTTTACTCTTTTGTTGATTGACAGAACTTCACCTATCAATTTTGTATCATCCTATCTGTATGTGATTTCATGAAAACCTTGGAGTATTCAGGAACCTTAAAGACTTGCTTTAATTTTCTTTTTCTGTGCCTAGAGGACCATCCCTCTCCCTTAGTCCCTTCCCCTGCCCCATGAATGGTAACTCAGAGAAACCAAAGTACAGTTCTAAATAGCTGTATCATGCATGGTCATTGCTGGCAGAGTGGAACACATTATCATGTTCTACTATGAGGTATACAATGGAAACTAGTGGGTTGTAGTGGTATCATGGTCTCCAGTGTACATGCCAAGATGGCATAGATACCCTAGATTTCTAGATGTCTGATTAGTTTTAGACCTAGTCTAGGAGTAGAGTAGTCTAGAAGTAAGAGTAGGAGTTTATAGGAGTAGAGCAAGAAGAATAGGAAAGTCAGTTCTACCTTGTAGTAGACCTCAGGGGTAACACTCCAGACCAAACTAGCCTTCCAGAGTTTCTTCTGGAATAGGACAAGTTGGAGAATGAATTGAATCTTACTTAATGGGTCCTGATACGACCATCTTACATCAACCTTTTGGTTCAGAAGGGTACCCCTTGTGTTCCAGAGCAAACTTGGCATCTCAGACAATAGAGCAGGATAGCCAAAAGGCAAGGTGTGCCCCAGACACCTGCATCTTGAACAGAATTGTTATTTTCTAGCTTGGAGTGAGTTTAGTCAGTCTTCATATATGTCATATGCATCTAGAAATACTGAAATGTCACATTGACATTTCAAGGATCTACCTGCCTGAATTCCAATTGGGATTTATCTTTCACAAGAGGATTCCTTCCTTTTGAAATTCATATTGTCACAGGGTAAGGAGAAGTGAGCAGCAGAGTAGAAGAGGAAACAGAACAAGGCCTTTCGAGATAGAGTTGACTGGGAGAACTGTTACAGAAGTCAAGGTACCATCTGGCTGTAATTGCCTGCCATAGTCATCTGAGCCCTAGAAGTCCGGTCATTGGTGGAAGTGCCTCACTTTATAGGAACAACTAAATGAGAAGTAGATAGCTATTTCAATTCAATCCAACCAACATGTATCACACACCCATTAGCACTGTTCTAGGTAGGCACTGGGAATGTAAACACCAGAAAAAAATAGTCCTAGATCTCAAAGAAGTTAACTTTCTTCTGGTAGATAAAACATATAGACAAGCAATGTTGCTAATCAGACCCATGATTTCATTGGTTAAAGGGAACTCTCAATGAGTAAAATCCTTCTGTTAACAAAGATTGCCACTTATTCTGCAATTTAAAGTCTTAGAGAGTTGCCTTAGGCACTGGGAGGTTGAATGATTTTCCCTGGGTCATACAGCCAGTATGTTTGAATCAGGACTTGAATTGGGGTATTTCCTACTTTGAAGTGAGCATTCTATCCACTATTCATCACCAAGTATGATAGAGTTATGCATAGCACAAATAAGATAGAATGAAGAAAACCGAGGAAGAACCCAGAAGACTTTGTAGGGGAGGTGACCCTCCAGCTGAGACTTGAAAGAAGATTATGAAGGGTGGAGATGAGGAAAGAGTGCATTCATTTTGCAGGTTGTATCCTCCATCATCATTTCCGACATTGAGGTTTTGATTCTGTGGTGGTCAGAACTCTTCTGTACTGTTTTTTAAAGTCATATGTACAGACAAAGCAATAAATAGAGTTTTCCATTTATTCTCAAGGCTATTAATGTTATCATATGGCTACAGAGTTCCTTTTCCTCTGGGTTCCCACTTCCTTTGAGTCTTCACATCACACTGTGAAAGACAACAGCGGTCAACAGAGTATGATGCCACCTTTTTTTCCGTTAATAATTGAGATTAAAAGTAAAATGCTTACGTTTCTGGTATCTCCTGTGCCTATGCTTATATGCTTATATGGTTTAACAACATTTGTGCTCAGGTGTGAATACAGTTCATTTTTACATGTTATCCCACAGTGGCAAAGCAAAAATAGAGACACATCATTTAAGAAAGTATTTTGGGCCCAAAATACAATAGGCACTCACAGAATGTAAAATCCAATTAAAAGCTACTTTGCTATTAAAGAATGAAAATAAGATACTTTAAAAGGATATAGTTAAAATACTAATTATATCCTCCTGCAGTCACAGGATTATAGATTTAGCATTGGAAGGGACCCTTGAGGGCATTTTTTAGACTCCTGGCATTTTACAGATCAAGAAACTAAGGCACAGAGAGGTTAATTGACTTGCTCATGCTTACACAGCAATAAGTATCTGAGGGAAGATTTGAAACTAGGCTGTGTGACCCTGGGCAAGTCACTTAACCCCAATTGCTTAAAAAAAATTTTAAAAAAAAGATTTGAAACTAGGTTTTCTCAACTTCAAGACCAGAGCCCTTTCCATTTTCAGTATGGCACATAGGAAACAAATGCTGATGTGAAGTTTTGGAGACATTCCCCACTCAGGGCAGGGGTTCTTTTTTTGGTGCGTGTGTGCGTGTGTGTGTGTGTGTGTGTGTGTGTGTGTGTGACATAGACTCTTTCATCAATCTACCACAGCCTGTGGATCTTTTCTCAGAATAATGTTTTATTAATGCAAAAAATATATAGAATTACAAAGGAAACTAATTTTATTTAAATGATTATCAAAATATTAAACACACATTCACAGACCCCAGGTTAAAAACATCTATGACAATTTATCCCAAGGAGATTAAAGGAAAGGGAAAAGTACCTATTTGTATAAAAATATTTATAGCAGCTCTTTTTGTGGTGGTAAAGAATTGGAAATTAAGGGGCGGTCCATCAATTGGAGAATGATTGAATAAGTTGAGGCATATGATTGTGATGGAATATTATTGTGCTATAAGAAATGATGAACAGGATGGTTTGAAAAAAACCTGAGAAGACATATATGAACTGACACAAAGTGAAGAGAGCAGAACCAAGAGAACATTGTGCATAGTAACAGCAATATTGTAAGGATGATCAACTGTGGGAAACTTGGCTACTCAAGACCATGATCCAAAGCAGTTTCAAAGTACCCATGATGAAAAATGCTGTCCACATCCAGAGAGACAACTGATGAACTCTGAGTGCAGATTGAAGCATTTTTTTAAAACTTTCTTTATTGTGTGTGTGTGCATTTGTGTTTTCCTTTGCAACATGGCTAGTATGGAAATGTGTTTTGCATGACTTCACATGTATAATTATCATCATACAGCTTGCCTTCCCAAGAGGAGTGGGAAAGAAGGAGACAATTGGAAAATCAATTTAAAAAGAAAACAAATGTTAAAATTTTGTACATGTAATTGGAAAAAATTATCAAAATAAAAGTATATTTGAAAAGCAAAAAAAAAACCATCTACTGTAGACTAAGCCTCTTTATACTTCAAACAACAACAACAACAAAATCTCCATTCTTAAGGGGCCAATTTACTTCACCTGCCTCTAGAACAATCCTGTATTGTATGAAACTCTGGGTGGAATTACCAAGGAGAAAGAGGAGGAACTTCTGGGTAGAGGAGTAAAAGGAAAGGAAGGAAATATGGTCCTGGCCACAACAGGGTAATCCTGCCATTAGACCTAGATAAACTACTGCGGTCCCATTATTCCTCCCCAATCATAACCCTTCAGTGCCCCACTCACTGTCCACATTAAATCAGTACAACTCTTACCTCACAAAGGATAGTCCTTTGGCCACTCCTCATTTGAAAATATTCTTTCTTCTCTTGAAACCAGAACATTCCTGTTCTTCATACAAAACCTATCCCAACACCATGTGCAAAAAGGCATTTGCTAAATTCCTTTGATGGTGGTAGCACTCAAGCTGGCGCAATGTTAAATATATATGTATGTATGTATGTATGTGTATGTATATGTAATATGTATATATATGTGTGTGTATATATATGTATATATGTGTGTATACACACACACACACACATATATATATATATACACACATATATGCCAGCCTCTGTGGATTTTCCCCTGCTGTCAACAAGACTGCCTGTGGTGTTGTTCTCCTTAGATGAAGTCCCATTCAAATAAGTTAAAGGTCAGGAGTTATTTCTGGTTCCAACTCCAGCAGTTCTGGTAGTAGATGCTCTTTGCCCTGTGACCCTGGAAGAAGAAAGTTATCACAGTCACTCAAAGCAGCCACTCAAAGCAGCTGGAATACTGGGTATGTGAGGGAGGACCTTCTATTCTAACCAGAGGTAAGCCCAGTATGGATCAAGGACATAGGAGACAATTTCTCCTTCTTCCATGCCCAGGAAGACACCTCAACTTCATTGTTTGTTTTTCCTAAAAATTGATGCTAGCACGAGATCTCAAAGTATTCCTAGGGTCTCAGAGCAGAAATTAGACCATTGGGAGTATGAATATACAATTCTAACAATGACTCCCTAACAAACTTCACTGAGGCTGACACCACAAAGAACCAGTGCTCTTTCTATCATACCACATCTCTGAGCCTCAGTTTCTTTTTTATGGTAAAATGAAGTTGTACTGGATGACCTCTAGTGTTCCTTCCAGCTCCAATTCTACAAGCCCTAATGATCCTACGACATTTCAAAAAAAAATCAAGGTCTTTTCAATCAGTCAGATAATGGAGAAAGCCACAGTGAATGAGTTAAATTATTACTGTGCTGGGGAAACCGCTGGCATTTTAAATTACATTTCTTATAGGGATACTAAACGCAAACTGAGAAAACTCTGTGGTAGATGGATTATCATTAGCCTGTTCAAATCTATATCTGGAACTGTTGCCACCTCTCCTGCCTACACTTTCCCCTGCCAAAACTTTCACATTCAACAAGAATTCATCACACTTTAAAAGGGAATTAATTTCAGAATTCCTATATTTATTGTTATTTTTTACATGGCCTGAGAGGGAGACTTGGATCTCCCCCATGTCTTTGAAAAAATGTTTGCAGAAAAAAAGCTAAGGGAATGCATTTGTCACCACTCACTGCAACTTAGTCACCTTTCCCTCCCACTCCAAATTGTGTTTTGCCAGCTGGCTGTCCATAGCCTTCTCTGACTACCAGAACAGATAGGGAACTTCTAACAGCTCTCAGTACTGTTTCTGTCTTAGACAATCTGCAGGAATAAGCAACAGTGTGGGCCTGCTTCTGTGCTCAGATGTCTAATACCCACCCAGACTTGGGCAAAAATGTGATGGTGAAAAAGGTTTTTGTACTTTCACAGCCTTCTATACCTTATGGCATCCCATCTTCTAGACACACAGAACCTAATTTTTCCTCTCGAGTGTCCAAAGTGTCCCCACCTCCATAGCTCTGCATGCTATTCTGGCCTCCCTACATAAATGAGAGCTTCAGATTTTTTTGCCTTCAGCGCCACCCCCCAACCCCATTACAAGCACCCATACATCATAATTTTTGTGTCCTATTCTTTCTTGGTTAGGATTATAGGATGAAAATACAGAGCTAGAAGGGGCACTAGAGGTCATGCAATCCAGCCTCCTCATTTTATAGATGAGGAAACTGAAGTTCAGGGAATATTTTATCTTACATGAATATCAATCTCCTAAACTAATACCTACTAAGGTATTAATGACTAGTAAAGCTTAAAGGGTTACTTTTCAATGGTTATGTGTATTTATCAAAGGACAACCAGGAAATGGGAAACCTCAAGCTAAAGGAGTATAACCTTAACTATGGAATTTCAGATAACGTATAAACCAATATTCTTTGCAAAGTTGGACTTTTTGGTTCTTCTCAAGTCATGTCATGGAGGTAACCATTTGCTTTGCCCATGGTTAAGATTAATAATAGTGTATCTTCATTCTAATTTGATTGAGTTTGGGGCCTGTATCTAAATCAACTTTCTATCTCTGCGTTGCCTAACAGCATATCATGCATACAATAGTTACCCAATAAATGTTTGTTGCATGAATAATTGAATCAATTAGTTGATAGAATCAATGAATAACAGCTTCAGAGCTAGAAGGGACCTCAGAGATCAATCCAATCCCCTCATTTTATAGCTAAGAAAACAGACTCAAAGACGTTAATTGATTTGAGTAGCATCACACAGCTGATTAACATCTGAGGTAAAATTTGAATCAGCTCTTTCTCATTGCAATTCCAGCCCTCTATCTGCCCCATCACGCTGCTGTCTCTCATGTTTTCATTATTTAATTTCAGATTCAGATTGTGATTATTGGGATAATTCTCAAATATAGAAGAACTAATTGCAGGTCACAGAATTTCAGGGTCAGAACAGACCTCAGTGGTCACGTAGTCCAACTTACACCCAACAAGGGATCTCCACTACAATATAGTTGACAAGTTGTCATTCAGTCTTTGCATGGAGACCTCCAATGAGTGAGACCTTAGTACCTCCAAATCAACCTGTTTCATATTCAGGCAGCTCAAATTATTAGCAAGGTTTTCTTTGTTTGTCTTCTTGATAATCAAATTTAAATTCACCTATTTGTAACTTCTTTCCGTTGCTTCTAGTTCTGCCCTTTGGAACCACTAAAATGCACCTGATCCTTGAAGACGTCTTTGTTAATGATTAAGATTCTTATGTTTTCATTCTTATCTTCATTATATCAGCAGTAGGGCCTACTGAAACATTGAAATAACGTTATCACACAAATGGCTCGATTTGATGAGTATCAACTTAGAGTTACATAGGACCTTACTGGTCACCTAGTTCAATTTACTCATTTTACAGATGAAGAAACTGAGGTTCAGAAAGGTTAAGTGATTTGTCCGAGGTCATAGAGGAAGTAAAGAATGAAGTAAGGATTTGAACCCAGTCCCTTTGACTCCAAATCCAGCTCTCTTTCCATTGTACTATACTGTTCTAAACCCTTTGCCGTGTTCTCCCCAGAACAAACAAGTTCATAAGGGCTAACAACAAGGAGCTTAATTTGTAATTTCAGAGTCTACGCTGCTCGTACTAAAATTTGTTTTACTCCATGTAAAATAAAGGTTCCATTTTCATCTTTGATGGAACTCATAATGAATTTCTCAATTTACTACTGCATGGTATTAGGACATGCCTTGGCAATGATGTGTGGCTTATTCATAAGTTTGGATACACATCTTTCTTCTCTCCTCCTCTCTCAGATCACCCAAACTTTGATTTATGGAAGGGATTAATACTGAATTGAGTAATGGTGTTGGTTCCTTGATGGGCATTTAATCATCTGCTCCAGGAAGCAAATATACCTCTCCAGACAGAGCAGCAATTATTTCCCAAAGCTTTTTACAACATTTACTAATAGAAGAATAATTCTACTCACCTGTGTGGTTTGCTGTTGTTGAGAAAATACCAAAGATGATGGTTTAATAGTTTAGATCACATGGGCCTTACAAGTGGAGAAATGGGTAAAGGAGGGAAAAATTCAAATTTCATAAATACAAATTTTATTGGTATCTACTCTGTGGGTAGCCACTCAATGTCAATGGAGCTAAAGGAAAGGCTACCATCCACTTCCCCTCCTCTGTACTTGGGTCCCCTAGTAGAGGATTAATGGGAGGATATGAACCAAATTTCACAACATGAGAAAGCATGAATGAATTAGAGGAAGCACCAACAATAATGATGTCCCAGGGCCAAAAAAGCATAAAAGTCAGATTTCACTATTTCTTGGTGAAATGATGGATTCATAATTCTTAAATTCATAATTCATAAACACAATTTATTTATACAGATTGAAATCTAGCCAAGACAGAAGAGAAATCCTTCCCTAATGAGTAATGTTGTTCCATCTTTAATATCTTCCATTATTGCTACTTAGTAGCTATGGGTAAGTCATTTACCCCTCTGAGTCTCAGTTTCCTCATATGTAAAGGAAGGGGTCAGACTAGATTATCTTTGATGTTTCTTCTAGCTCTATGTCCTATAATGTGAAGCCTCCAAGCATTCTTAAATTGATTTTTTTAAAGTGTTATTAATACATTTCTAATGTTTTATTTTAAATTTTCTTTTAGATACATCTGACACTACAATGTACAGAGATATGAAAGAGAAGGAGCTGGCAAAGTATCACAATAAAAACTCTTTCTGTGGCAGTTTTGCAACAGACCAGAAAAGTACTGAGTAACTGGAGAAACAATGTTTCTAAGGATTTTCAAAACTGTGGACTCAAGAGCTTTATTTGCAAAAATGGCTTGACTCTTTGGTTCTGAGCCACATCTTAAATATAAATACTTTGGAGTTGTATCCAGTACTACTCAGGATAATGGTTCACTGAAAAGATGAATGTTGCAACATTTATTCAACCTTCAATAAGCATTGATTCAGTTCCTACTATATGCCAGGCACTGGGGTGCAAAGACAAAACAAAATAGCCTCTGCCATCGAGCTCACATCGTACTGGGGAGAAAAACAACAACAACAACAACAACAACTACAGAATAGATAAAAAAATAATTTCCATTAGGGAGGGTGCCCTTGACTGGGAGGATCAGGAGGTGGCACCTGAGCTGAGCTTTGAAGGAAGCTAGGGATTGTATAAAACAGAGGGGAGAAGTACTTACATTCTAGGCATTTGGTGGTTGTTGTTGAATCGTTTCAGTTGTGTCTGACTTTTCAAGACCCCATCTGGGGTCTTCTTGGCAAAGATACTGAAGTAGTTTGCCATTTTATTCTCCAGTTCATTTTACCAGACTGAGGGAAACAGGGTTAAATGACTTGCCCAGGGTCACAACTGGAGCAAATGTCTGAGGCTGGATTTGTACACATGAAAATGAGTCTTTCTGATTTCAAACCCAGCCCATAAAAATGTGTTCTAAACACGTCATCTGACTTCCTCCAGATTGAGACAAGGTTGCCCTTTTTTTTCAAGTCAGTGTAGCGGATATGTCAAGGCATTGTGTTGGAACTCTGTTGGCTCTTCTAATGAGGACTTAACCTGGGCATTCTTGTTATCTCCCTAGAGAAGATCCCTTCTCCCCTATGCGGTTCTCCACATTCACACTGTTGGGGCTTTGATATTAATATCATTTTAGAAATACGTGAAATCTTCTTGCCAAGATTAGCTCTGTGATGTGGTATGAATAATTCAATCCTTGTCTTGCCCTGGGTTTTTGTTTCCCAATTGATAGTACAATGACACTGGTTGGTTGGTTTACCAGAGCTAACTTCCCCACCCCAGATTAAACTCCTTGCAAGGTTGGGTAGGATCTGACCAAGATTGAGGAGAGTCAGTGCAATCTCATTATCAGTAATGTCCTTCAATAAAAGGGAACTTTTTAAATGAGGAATTTAGAAAAATGAAGAGCCTCTCCATCTCCCAAAGATATTGGTTATTAATAATCATTTCTCACGTGGCAGCAGAGTAGGCATAGTGGGATAACAGCAGAGTTTCTGGTGCAATCGGAGCAATTCCTGGAGGAGCTACACTGTCACATGTGCCAGAGACATAATATAGAGCCGCAGGTTCTTAGAATTGTTGGTCTCAGGACCCTTTACAATCTTAAAAATTATTCAAAGAGCTTTTGTTTATGTGGGCTCAATCGATATTTACCATATTAGAAATTAAAACATCTTAGTGTTATTAAGAAAATAGTTTGATTTTATGGATCCCTTGAAGGGGTCTCAGGAACTACCAGATGTCCCCAGATCGCACTCTGAGAACCACTGGTAGAACAGAACAAATCCAGACCATATTGTCTTTTATCAGTGATATAAATTACATTGATGTTTCAGCTCCTGGGCAAAAATGTGTCGGTTCTTTATTGATTGAAATTACTTTCCTCTTTCTGCTTTATGACAGTATAACGGTATAAGTCCGGACATTCATTGAAGAGGTGCAGTTTGAACCACTGAAGAAAGAAGGACTCAACTGCTTTGGGGATTGGGTATGAGATTTTTTATGTTTTGGTGGGAAGAGTTTTCCTGACTCATATTGAATATTATGCTAGCCCGAGTACTTGCACAGGAACCAAGGGCACTTTTCCTTTTGTTGTTGCTGATCTAGAAGTGGAGTGGCAACATATTTGCATTTATCTATCTATCTATCTATCTATCTATCTATCTATCTATCTATCTAT
>NW_020954580.1:9047357-9052946 GCF_900497805.2 Vombatus ursinus | reverse complement strand
TATCTATCTATCTATCTATCTATCTATCTATCTATCTATCTATCTATCTCTCTCTCTCTCTCTCTCTATCTATCCATCGATCTGTCTATCTCTCCACCTGTCTCCATCCACCTATTCATCTATCTATACATCCACCTATTGCTATCCATCTATCCATCTATTTATCTATTTCTATAGCATCTATATATCTATAGCTACCCTCTCACTATATGTACACACACACACACGTATGTGTGTGTATGTATATGTATCCACACATACCCACATATGTCTTTATAGTCCCAAAAATCTTACTTCAGTTTTAAGCTTTGATATATTGAAACTGCATTAAGACTTTTGGACTATCCTCTATTAGTGATTTGACCTTTGATTTCAGGTTTTTATGGCTTTAACACCAGTTCTTTAACTAGTATGTTATGCTGCTTTATCTCAATCTCTCTCTGTCTCTCTATCTTTCTGTCTCTGTGCCTCCCTCTCCTCCCTTCTTGCTCTTCCCCTTATTTTTCTGCCTCTCTTCATTCTCTTCCCCTTTCCTCTTTCTCCCCTTCCCCTCTTTCTCTCTCCCACTTTCCCTCTCTCCCAGCTCTGTTCCCTACTCTCTCTCTCTCTGTCTGTGTGTGTGTGTGTGTGTGTGTGTGTGTGTGTGTGTCTCTCTCTATAGGGCAGGGACACATGGAAAGCTAGTCACAGAACTTACACAACTCTCCATACATAACTGTCAAGATGCTTTTTAAAAACAGTGTGATAATTTTACTTAGGTTTTCCTAATGGCAAAATGATTCATTGGTTCCTACTATATGCATTCATTACAACATGTTTTTTAAAAGACTTTTCTCAATTGCACAAATTCAAGAAAATAGAACTTGCAAGAAATCTACTCTTCCTCCTCAGCAGCTCCATCCCCACTAACAATGGTTACCTCCCCAGACACACAGCAGCCACTCAAGAGCAACCTCGGCTAACCAAGCCCAATGACTTGGCATGGTTAATAACTGATTCTTCCTGATAAGAAATTAATCTTTCTCAGTTTTCAAATACAATAGAACCCCCCAAACATAACATGCCATGTTATAAATATCAAAACTTACAAATAGGGCATGGCAGATTTTGATATACTACTGATCAAGTCATGTTTGCCCAGATTTAGCAACATTTGAGAAAAAGTCTGAGACAGCTATACTTCCACGTGAAGAAAACCTTATATGTGGAAAGCCTAATTTGTATAAGCACAGATATGTTTGATATATTATTAGTATTATATATATTTATTACATATTTTATAGTTTATTTGATATTTAATATATTAAACATATTGTGGTCCAATCCCTGTATTTTTCAGAATTTATAAAACATATAAAGTAAGGTTGGCCTTCTTTTTTGTTCTAACCATCCTCAAAAGAAAAAAAAAGTGGCTAAAGGATGGCTATGATATATGATTGGATGGACAACCCACAGAGCCCATCCATCAGTACATGTATCTTGGATAAACAAAAACAGCAAATGGATAAGAATTGGGCACAGAATTATAGGCAGTTAATAAATGCTTGTTGATTGATTGCCTTATCTTTGAGGAATTACATAGGTCATTTAATGACCTCAAGTTTCTCCCTGAAACAAAGGCACATATGTATTTTAACACCAATGATTTTCTAGGAGATATTGAATGACGGTGAGTCATGAAATACCACAGTCTCTGAAGAATCAAAGTTGAGGATCACTCAAAGGGTAATGGAGACACATACTAAGTGTGTGAGCAGACTGCAACCTATTAGAAATGAGGAATTCATTATATGGGAGAAGGACAGGATCAGAAAAGTTTCAGCCTGAAAAAGGAGGTCAGTGGGTCACTTAGTGAGATGTGCTTCATTGGTATTCATGTAATAATGTCAAGAGAACTAACCAAAGACCCCCAGTTCGTGAAATGGAACCTTGTGGCAAATTTACAGGAGGGATGAAATGAGCAACAGTCAGCTAGGATAAGCAGACATGAATGAGTTTCCAGCTGTATTACTGGAGAACAGAACTACATTAATAAAATCATAGATCAATTGAAATAGCAAAGATTCAAAGTATAAACTAAGGGATAGTCATTTGTTTTATGTTTATTTTGCCATTAGACACCTTTTAAATCTTGAGATCCATGAACCCTGAAGCGGACAGTAGATAGACTTTAGATAACTTGTGAACTTGAATACCAAAAAATGACACCTTTATTTTCACTAACTTCTAACTAAAACTTAATTATTCAAGAACATTATTCTAAGAAGGATGCCATGGTTTTCACTAGCCTGCCAAAGGGGTCCATGACACAAAAAAGATTAAGAACCCTTGCAAAGCAGAGAACTCCCCAAGCATATTGGCAGCATGATGAAATTCACCTCCAAATCTATGTGTATGCATCTGTTCAGGAACCTTTCTATTGCATAAAGCAAGATCTGTTGTGTGAAATAGAGAGCTTAAAACAAGAAACTAATTCATCTGTCTCCAAATAGTAATGTGACAAAGGAGTTCCACTGTATGAGGGTGCTGAAAAGTAGGCTTTTGTCTTTTTTCTACATTTCTTCATCTACTTTGGTCCTAAGGGTTCAATGACTTTATTTTTATAGCATCATTTAGATATGTCCTTCAAATCATAGGAGGTTTATCGTTTCTCTGGAATGCTTTTTGTGGTTGTTGTTGTTGTTTTTTGCACAACTCAAACTCTGTTCACATTATCGTATAGTCAGTTTACCCATGAAAACACGATGAGTCAGACCACAGAATGAATAAAACAGAGTGCCTAGAGAAAATAAAAATAAAAACAGCTGGTGCGGCACAGTCAGCCTATGTCTGTAATATGAAAAAAGGTGGAGAGGGGGAATAGAAAGGAAAAAAAGTAAAATTTTCACTCAAGCAGGTCCTCAAGATGCCAAAGAATGCATCTGAGTCTTTCTATTCTCCACTAAAACAACTAAAGCTTTTGGCATCCAGTCAATCCCACCTCATCCTCTCCTATTTGGTCCTGTAGCACTCTCCAGTTGGAGAAAAAGGGCCATGAAGTGAATTGCATTTCCTATGGAGAAGAAGCAGTTACTTAATTTTCCAAAAATGTTACTTCAAGAACAGATAATTCTTCAGACTTTTCCTTGATGGGACAAGTAATATAGTAGAAAAAACTCAGCTGTAACCTCACAACCCATCCTGAGGTATCTCAATAGTCTGAGCCTCAGTCAGTAACTATTTTTGACACTGACTCATTTGATGGAATGCTATTCCAAAGTCTCTTGGGCTCAGGGTCCAAGGGAAGATGGTGTCCAAGGCAATGATGGTGGTTGACCCATGTGGCACATACTGCCTCCTCTGTCTTCCTCGAGGTACCTTGCTACGTCAGCTAGGCTATCTTGCCCTCCCTATTAGTAGCAATTGGTGGGGAACAAAACACTTGCCCAAATGTTAGGAATTTTCCTAACTTTTCCACTGCAATGATCTCCCTAAAGTCAAAGAAGAGAGAACGATGTGGATCTTGTATTCTCCCGAGGCTTAAAATGATTCAATTATTGAAAAAGTGTTGTAATTATGTTGAGCCCAAATCTGTCTTCTGTAATTTCTGCCGTGTATGTCCCTCCTTTGGGAACAAGCAGAATAACTGTAATTTGTCTTCAAAGAAAATGGTCATACACACGCGTGGCCTATACCTCATGAGGGAAACATTTTACTGTCTTTTTTTTTCTATGGTCTTAAGGGAAATTTTCAGGATTAAAACAAGGAGAAAAAAGACCCTGAATTGTGCCTGCTGCTATTTGGTGATCCAGCTGATGTATGTGTGTATGTTTTTCCCCAAATTGTCAGTGGTTCTTTAAACTGCGAAGGCAAGGTAGGGAGAAGTACCAATAGAGATTCAACAGGAAGATGTTTGTGCTATAAAGGATCAGTATAAAAATGATGGATGAGGTCCTCATTTATGGGGAGTCAGCCCAGCTTCCTCAGACATGTCATTTTTGCCATCCCCAAAGCACCTAGTGATTTCAAAGAGAAATCCAGACGTTTGTTCCTTTTGCAAAGTGACAGATGAAGTGAGGCAAGCCATCTTTTTCCCTTCGTAGAATTCCCTTGACATCATAATGATTCATCACATGAGGACAGATCTCCAATTTTCCATCACTAAGTTACACGAACTGACAGCCAAGGAAGTAGTTAATGTCCACACTAAAATATGAGATAATTGTTCCCTCTTCAAAAAAAAAAATGCAGAGGATGTTAAGTTAGAAAGGACAAACCTCACCTCACCCCCAAAGCATCTTAAGGACAAATGATGTTTGATAGTAAAATAAGGGAGCCAATGTGGTCTTTTTTGCAAATGCCACAGTTTCTTGCTTTCTCCAATGTGGTTTCCAAATGGCATAAGCCCGTCAATGGACATTCTCAAGGACACAGCACACGCAACTGCTTAAGGGAAAAAAATAGTATCTCATGGGAGTGAGGGAGCAATAGATCTGGACCCTCCACAAGCACCCCAAAAGGGTCCTTCCTGCTAACTATCAGATATCCATGACAAAGGGCTTGGGAGAAGAGGAGGGAGTTGGGCTATTTGAGACAAGGATTAGGCCTTATGAGTCATGATGGGGGGTAAGGCAGCACGGTTTATAGGCTAGAGGGCTGGAGTTTAAGGCAAGAAGATGTGGGTTTGAATCCCATCACAGACATTTACTAGCTGTGTGACCCTCAGCAAATCACATAGCCTGGCTTGGTTTCTGCTTCCTTAGCTGTAAAATGAGGAGCTTAGAATCAATGACTCATTAATTCTTTTCCAGTTCTAAATCTGTAATCATTTCTTTCTGAATCGTGCATGTATTTGTAGACATTTTCCCCATTAGTACTCTCCTCCTCAACCTCATTTTTTTTTTGGAGGCAATTGCAGTTAAGTGACTTGCCTAGGGTCACACAGCTGATAAGTGTCTGAGGGTAGATTTGAACTCAGGTCTTCATGACTACAGGTCCAATGCTGTATCTACCACCCCACTTAGCTGCCCCGTGAACCTCTTATTTTTGAAAATCATATTTATATTCTCTACCTATCATTTTTAACAGCTGATACTGAACTGGAGATGGTTCACAGAAAAAGGGTAGAAAAATACCTTCTTTTAATTTTAAATCTCCCCCAGCACTCAACACAGTACCATCTGCCCCTAGAATAGGTGCTTAATAAATCCTGTTGAACTAAAGGATGGCAGGCAATGACTGCGCTATAGGACTTACAGACTAGATCCCACTGACCTACAAATGGTCAGCCGGGAGCCTGTCAAGTCAGTGGGAAGAATCATTCTTAGCAACCACAGATGTGAATGTGAATAAATAAAAAAAAGATAATATAGCAATACTGTTATGTAACTGATTTTCTTTTTCTTCTTTATTTTCCTTCTTGCCTCCTTTACTCTCTCCCTCCTTCCTTTCTTCTTTACTCCCTCTCTTCTCCTTCCTTTCCTTTCTTTTTCTTTCTGCCTTCCTTCCCTTCCTCCCTTTTTTCTTCTTCCTTCCTTCCTTCCTTTTCTTCTTCTTTCTTCTTCTTCTTCTTCTTCTTCTTCTTCTTCTTCTTCTTCTTCTTCTTCTTCT
>NW_020954580.1:9007453-9047257 GCF_900497805.2 Vombatus ursinus | reverse complement strand
TCTCTCTCTCTCATCACCCAGAACAAAACAAGTGGAATACCTGCTTGGGGTGGAATTCTGAGCCATCTGCGAGATCAGCCATTCACCACAACTTTTTTTTTTAAACCATCTGCATTTTTCTTTGGCTATAATTATCTAATAATGCTGCTATTCCTGCCAATGTGGAGAAAGACCCTGTTGAATTTCCACCTGAGCCTGAGTTCCTTTTGTTAAAGAAATCCAGCTACTCACAAAAGGCACAATACGTTGTCTATGTCTCCTTAGAATATCCTTTTTTCTAGCATCCTAAGGAACAGGACCAGATGATTCAATTATCTAGCCTGCCTCGAGATGCTGCCTGGTAAACAGGTATAGCTTGTGTATGGATTGAGATCTCCTGGACTTCTTATCCAGAATTTCATATTGTATTTTACTGCTAGACAGGCTCATGATTTATTATGGGATCATAGATTTAGAGCCCAAAGGGACCTTAGGGGCTGTTAACTCCAACCTCTTCATTTCACAAACAAGGAAATTGAGACCAAAAATGGTTAAGGGGCTAGCCCAGGGTCACATTTAGTTATTAAGTGTGTATGAGGCAGGATTTAAACTCAGGTCTTCCTGACACAGATCAAGTGCCTAATAAAAGCTTATTGTTGTTATTCTAGAATCCAGAATCTCTAGAGTTTGGGCTATGCCATTTAGCTGCCTCTAAACTTGCAATTGCTTTCATTCTACTTCATGGATGATTTGCCTGAAATAGATTTGTAGCGATTCCTGTTGTCACTTGGAATAAATATCCTGAGCTTCAGCAGGCTTACTTCAGATCCCCCAAAGCCAGTTTGAAGGCATCATCATTGCTTAATCTGTGATTGTCTTCATTAATTGGCTGTAGTCCTTTAGAAGGGCAAACTGCAGTGGTCTTAGAGACTCTTAGAGATAGAAAGGACCTCAGAGCTCATGGAGTCCAGCTACCTCTATAAAATTTGAGCAAGAATCTCATCTACACCTTTCTGGATGAGAAATCATCCCCCTTCTGCTTGAAAACCTTTCAAGGCAGTACTTTCCAAGGGAGGCCATTCACCTTGAGACAGCTCCAAATGTATGAATTCAGAATAATAAAAACTAGAATGTATATAGTGTGCTTTATAAATATTACCTCACTCAACAACCTTGTGAGGTGGGTGCTATTATTAGTCCCATTTTTTAAGATGAGGAAACTATGACTTCAAGAGATTAAGTGACTAGCCTAGTATCACATAGCTAGTAAGTATTTGAGGCCAGATTTAGACCCATGTCTTCCTGGCTCCACGTCCAGCACTCTATCCATTGTAGTACCCAGCTACCCATATACTGTTCAAAAAAAAATCTACCTCTCCACAGATTTCTCCTCCACTGCCTCTAGCTCTGTCATCTAGAGGCTGTGAGGAGGGGAAGGAAAGAACCAGTTGAATGCCTCTTCCGTAAGTTAACCAGTCCTTCAAATCTTCGAAGACAGCTACCGTGTGTTTTCCTCATTTCCGCCTCCCCAAAGCCTTCTCTTCTCCAGGTTAAATATCTCGAGTTCTTCCAACCACACTACTAAAGGTTTCTTACTACCCTGGTCACCCTCCTCAGGATGTGTTCCCATTTGCCAATGTCCTTCACAATATGTAGCACCCCAGAAGTAGATGCAACACTCCAGAGACAGTCTAACCAAGAAGGACTCCTTGTTTCAGATATTAGCTTTCTAAACCAGAGATGTGACATTTCTTTCCTTTTATTTTCTTCAAATGATACATTCTCTAAATGAAAGTATGAGGGAAATTCTGTCTCTAATTTCAAAATGATGATGATTCCCCTTATGATGAGACAATAATCAGATTTCTTTAACCTCAAATGATCTCAATAAGTTAGAGTTTATTGAAAAATATATTGCTGCAGGCCCTTTGTCAAAAGCAATAAATCTCAGTGCACATGTGGAAATTTGCAGTTACAGCTATTGTAAAGGAACAGTAATGGTACTGTGTCATCATAGACCATTGAGCCAGAAAGGGCCTAAAGAGAGAAGGTCAACTCCATCTTCCTAAGCCTCAATTTCCTCACTTGGAGGTCAGACTAGATCATTTCAAAGGTCTCTTCCACTTAAAATTCTACAATCCTATTATCATTGGAGCCCATGCATTACCTTTAGCAGGTCACATATTTATCCCACTTTATAGAAGAGGCTACTGAAAACCAGAGTGGTGAAACGTAAGGTCTTGCTGCTGTCCAGTGGTAGAGCTTAAATTAGATTTCAATTCTTTCTCCTCTGGTTCTGCTAAAAGATTGAGTAATTTCAGTGAATAAACTTACATGTAGAAAAGTAATTTGGCCTCAAAGTCAAGAAGAGGCAGGATATAAGACCAGCTGATATATGCTGGCTGTATGGATCTGAGTAAAGTCACTTAACTTCTCAGGGTCTCTTGCACTGGTTGAGAAAGCGCCTCAACAGGAGTGCCCTACCATGATGAAATCATATGTTCAGTCAAATGTGATACCTGGAAAGGACCTCAAAGGTCCAAAATCCTCATATTACACGTAGGGAAACTGAAGCCCAGAGTAGAAAAACAATGAATTGTCCAAGGCCACACAGCCAGTTAATCTGGCATAGAACTAGAACTCAGGTCTCTGGATTCCCAGAGACCAGACCTATGCCACTCGTGCTACAAGCTAGGTGGTACAATAGATAGAATGCTGGGCTGGGAGTAAGGAAGACCTGTTTTCAGATCCAGTCTCAGACACTTAGTAGCTGTGTGACCTTGGGCAAGTGACTTAACCTCTGGTTTCTTAACTATAAAATGAGGATAATAGCACCTATCTTCTAGGGTAATAGAGAAGACCAAGTGAGATATTATTTGTCAAGCACTTAGCACATTGCCTGACACATAGTATATGCTATATAAATGTTAGTTATTTTTATTAATAATAGCACCCACCTCCCAGGGTTGTTGTGAAGATCAAATGAGATAATGTTTGTAAAGTGCTCAGCATAATGCCAGAAACATAAAAGGTACTTAATAAAGACTTATTTCCTTCCCTTCTCCCATGATTATTTTCTTATTCATTTATTTCAGAACCTCTTTACCCTATACTCTTCACATGTGAGAAGACTTTGTTGCCATGGAAATCATATTTAATTCTTATTAAAAGCCTTTCTGATATACTCAGGCTCTCATCTTTCACATTAAAAAAATGAACAAAAACAATGCTTTAAAGTTTGCAAAGTATTCTACATATGTTGTTTCATTGGAGTCTTATGACAGCCTTAGGAGGTAGGGACCATAGGTCATACAGCCTGTGAGTACCTGAACCCAAGTCTTCTGGAATCCAAGTTCAATATTCTGTCCATTGTCTTATGTGGCTTCTGTCCCACCACATTTCCCAAAGGAGAAGAAACTGCTTCTTCCCAACGGCAATGTTCCCACATGTGTGTCTGAGAGTGTTTTCATTACTGCTGTATGTGGGTGGCACTTGCTCCTGAAAATAGGATTTCATTTATTTGTTTGGTACAAAGGAAAAATCAGAACTGTGTAGGCAGATCTCACTGAGCCTTCAGACAATATTTTAACTGGTTCCTATGTTTTGTTTTAAAACACATACACATACACACACACACACACACACACACACATACACATACACACACTCAACCACAGATGAATAGAACATTAGAATAAGGAAAGACCCTAGAGACCATTGAATCCAACTCTTTCATTTTATGGGGAAACCTAAGGTCACCCAGCCTAATTAAAGACAGAACAGGCACTAAAATTTATCCTGACTGCCAGCCCAGTGGACTTGAGGAACTTATGCAACTTCTGAGTTTCAGTATTCTTTTTTTTTAATAGAGTTAGGCTAAATAATATTTGCAGAACTTGCATTACAGGGTTAGTACGAAGATTAGGTCAGTCAGTTAATAAGAATAATTAAGCACCTACTATGTGAGGATTCTAAGCATTTGAGTAAGTTAATGTATGTGTAATGAGGAGCTGGTCAATGAAGACCTAGTCCTTAGAGTGTGATAAGACCTTTCCTTCCTGGTGAATTTTATAGATCATGCTCAGATATTCCCTGCCTGGTTCTAATCTAATATATGGAACTTTAAAAGCCTGTTCCCTACCATATTTGACAAGGATTGGTACTGTGTGATGATGAGAAGGTTGATAGCCTGAAAAACCAATGACTGGTTCTATCAATCATGTCAGCAGCTACTGGATTTGCATACAAAATGGACTACTCAGAGAGTTCTCAGTATTTTCCTGCCCTAGCTTCCACACCAAACCATGTGTCCATGAACACATGACAACTGGTTATTTTGTGTTTATTCTGCTCTGATTTAAACAAATGGGTTTTCTGGGATGGGAGTACTCAGGCAACCTGGTGACTGTGGGAGATCCATCAAAGGTTCTATCAGTGATCAGAATCAGTAGCAGAATCCAATAGAGGTGATAGCACTGTCTATCTCAGTAGTAGGGACTGATGAGAAAGGGGCCACCTGCAGATTGATGTGAAAGTTAGTCCCCCTAAAATGGTGACAATTGTAGGGAGTATGACCCCTCAGATCATAGAAAAGTGTCAAATGAGAACTCAAGAAAGAGCCCACCAGAGAACTACACCTAAGGAGAGCTTCATCAGGACTGCAAAAAAGGGAGAAAATGCTCTCTAGGGGCAGGAATTGAAAGGCATCCCTTTGCCACATGTCTTCTCTGCACCTGTGTCCCATTACCTTTGTGTTTTAAGTTAGAACCCACTCTCTCCAGTGTGCATTTGTTATAAACAGGCCTTGGACTCTCATTGGTCAGTTCTCCCAATACATACATTCCCCCAATACCTGTAACGCTCTATGTAAATGCAAATCATTTTTACCACTACCGACACTCCTGCTATTACTAAAACCACAACTACTACCATATACTATGCTGCCGGAACGAAAAAGACTGAATTCGAATGCTTGAGTTCCTTCATTTGTGCATAAATTGGGGTGGGAGGAGAGGGGAGGGTGATGTTTCATCTCTGGGTCTATAGAGATGGGGTCCAATCTTGGAAAAGATTCATTCTGTTTGTTATGTCTCAACACAGGGTTTATTCTAGGAAATCTCAAAATAAAGTGCAGGGGTAGTACTCCATAGGTGTGAGTATAAAGGTCTTCCTCCCCCACCCCTTCCCCCAAGATCCTATGCAAGTGTTTCAGGTAACAATATACATACATATGTCAGGTATAGAATAGCCTTTATTTCTTCCCACAGAAAATTCAGAAAGCACAAAAGATTCATCACATATAGTATACTGCCCATAAATAAATGCAAATATATATACATGATATATATATATAATATATATACATACACACACATATACATACACACACACATATATATATATATACACACTCATATACATATGGGTCTATCTATATCTTTCTGTCTATATCTATGTGTGCGTTTGTGTGCATGTGTGTGTGACTCATAATAACCCCTAGACAAAGAGCACAATTTTCCCTCTCTGATGATTTCTACTTACTATCAGGTTCCTTAAAGTCCTTAAGATTCAGTGTCACTGTGTGATTTGGACAACCCTAGGAAGGGAAATGAACTTGAAGTTGCCAGTGGAGTAACCCTTCAACATTCTAGTATATCTCATTTTCTATAGGGATGCATGCAGTAACCCCTAGACTCATAGCACTAGCTCATGGTTTGGGCACCTTCCCAGAGGAAAAATAGACTTGGGGCTAAAAGACGGGTAACACTCCACATTCTGTGAAGTCCCTGTTTCACACACACACACACGCATTCACGCATGCACACAAGCATGCACATACTCATAATCTTACAGACATTTAGGCCTCTGGTACTATTCTGTTAGCTTAGATTCCACCAAAAAAATGTAGTTGGGACTCCATGGCAGGCAAGGCTCCACCACCAAATAACCATACCTTCCAAATAACTCACTAGAAGAACAGAGCAGAAAGTTCAGGTTCCAGGCATCATATTTATATAAACTCCTCTTCTATTGCCAGGTAGCATGCTGCTTAGGAAGTTTCTTGTCTCTTGAGACAAGCCTAGGTTCCTGAATGTGAGGATCTGGGGTGACATTCGAAGCAGCCCCACAAGAGCATTAAAGGGCCATCATTTTTTTTAAGCCAGCTGTATAGCAGCAAACATCAAAGCTCTTGGCTGATTTTTCCTATTCCAGCTACCCACTGCAGATTTGGAAGTTTCAGTCTGACTACACAGAGAATTTGGAGCACTGATTTCATAGCAAAGAACCTTCCTCAATGAATAATTCATGTCACCATTTCAGCCTACAGACATTCGATCAGGCAGGAGTCATAGTCCAGAAGTTTTTAATAAGCTTCACACATTGCCACTTGTCAAACAAAAGCTGTAGATTCTCCCTTTACCCATTTCCTGGCATTTCTTCTAAAGGACAAAAGTCCCCAAGTCTCTGCTTTCCTTTGTTCTTTGGCTTGTAATACGAAGACTTCAAATGCCTCATAATGTAATGAAACTTTATAGTGGTTTGCTACTGAACTATATATAACTTCTAATTCTATTTCCTCCCTCTGTAGTTTTCTCTGATTATCTGTCTCTCTCCCAAACCTACTCCACTCTGGGGATTAGGAAATAAACAACGGGAGTATGGGAACTATTCAATGTTATTCTACAGGAAGCCCATGAGGACCTAAAAGGAGTTAGCCCATAAGGATCTATTATGATATAATGGAAGGAACCTGGAAGTTGGAAGGGCTGGGTTTAATTTCTAGAGCTGCCCCTTAGTAGAAGTTAGAAGCAACTAAAAGGTGCAATGGATAGAGCCTGGCAAGTAGTAGGCACTATTTAAATACTTATTCCTTCCTCATTGTATAACATTGGATAAGTAGTTTCCTTTCTCTGGGTCTCAGTTTCTTCCTCTGTAAAATGTGAGGAAGGGTTGGACTAGATAGTCTTAAAAGTTTCTTCTAGCTCTAATATTCTATGAGTCTGAGTCTGTAAGATCTCTAAGTTCAAATCCAGAGCCCTGGGTCAAAGATTCGGTTCAAATCCTGTGATCCTTATGCCTTCATGATAATGTCAATTGGAGCCTTTATGCAGCTATCATATACCTCTGGCTCATGGTCAACCTGATATTCAACCATAGGCAAATACCCTGGGTACTTGAAACAAAAAGAAACTTGATTGCTATAACACCATCTCAGTCACTTTGGCAACCAATCTTCATTGGTAGGTAGTCAATACCATACTTGACTTATGGTTAAGACTTCATCATTATTGAGTGAACTTATAAATGAATAGATGGATGTCTACTTACATTAAAATGTGGGAAGATAACATGTAAAAAGGGAGCTAAAAAGTAGGGATGAGGGTGGAAAAGGGCATAGCCACTCAAGGAAGCATGTTAATGTTTCCTTGAGTGGCTATCTCCTTTTCTAGTTTTGGAGAATTGAGGGGTGCCTACTTGGGGCCATTTACCAAAGTGGAGGTTTTCAGAAACATGTTTTTAAGTGCATAAAATAAAATACATAGGATTACAAAGGAAACCAGTTGTTTCAAAATACTGTTATCAAAACATTTGTTTTTACACTGTGCCACCCACTTCAGTGCTCATGACTTACAGGCAAAGGTCTGGCAATGGTTCAGGGTGGTTGATTTCTCTGGCATGGAATTCACTATGAGAGGCCTATGGAAAAGGGACCTTCCATAAATCCAAAACCATGCTGTATCAAAACATTTTTTTAAAACATGTTCATGATCCTCAAATTAAGAACCCCTGGGCTAAAGGATATGGATCTCTTTAAGATCTGATATTCTGTGACTCTGTGACATGCATTATTTCCAATGTGTTTGTCAACAAATTTGTCAACAAAAGACAAGGGACAAGGGACAAGGAACAGAAAACCCCAGTGTAGCTGATAGAGGGGAAGATAGCAACGATTTAGGAACATTGATATAGATAGGGAAAGCAATGATTTTGTGAGATTGGTATATTAAATTTTGATCCTTTAAGGATTTTTAATTTCATAGATATGGGTGCTTACCTTTGTTAAAACAGGCTAGGACTTCTCCAATACTTGCAGAAAAGTTGCCACACATTAGTAAATGGTTTTCATGAGTTGTCATAGCCAAAACCATCACTCTAGCCATCTAACCATCTAGTGATGTTTCTCTGCCCTAAACTAGGTGGGTCTTTGGACTGAATATGTACAGTATGTCACAGCCCTGCATTCAGAAAACTCTTGTTCAGTAAGCCCTGTTGTTTGCCAAATATATTTGAAATAAAAGTCACCTTCATACCATGAGGAAGTGTTGAAGGAAGACTTTAGTGGAGGAAAAAATACATGGAAAGGAAAAAAAAAGTCTTTCCTTTTTGGACTTAAATTTTTCCCCCTCTATTATCCTTCCTAAAATATTCTAAGTTTTGGAGATATAACATCTTCAGTTAAAATATTATTCTTTCTACCTAAAAAAAGTTGGGGGCTAGCAATTTGGAGCATGGGACTGTAAGTCCTTCCTTGAATAGAAGAAAGTCCAGAAAGACCCCATTCCTGGGAGCACCATCCAGAGCCAAATGAGTAAATGTGAAATTGTGAGAAGTAAAGAAAGAGTGATGTTTGAGCTAGTCAACAAGCATTTCTGATGTGCCAAGCACCATGCTAAGCACTAGAGATACAAAGAAAAGCAAAAATCAGTTCCAGCATTCAAGGATCATACATTTGAATGGTAGAGACAACATGTAAATGACTAGACCATGAGATTATATAGACCAGTGGGAAGATAATCTGAAAGCAGCTAGGGGACCGAGGAAAGCATCATGAAGAATGTGTACTTTGAGCTGAAGTTTGAAGCTAAGACATAGAGGCAAGGGGGCAGAGCATAGCATGCATAGAGGGACAGCCGAGGCAAAGGCAGGAGGTGGGAGCGAAGAGTGGGTCTTAGTGAAGAACATTAAAAAGGTAAGTATGCCTTGTTCTTAGACTGCATGGAAGGAAGGAAGGTATAACAAGGCTAGAAAGGTAGAAAAGGGGTAGGCTATAAAGAGCTTTGTGTGTCAAACAAAGTACATTATTTTTATCATAGAGGTATTAGGGAGGCACTGTAGCTCATTGATCATGGGCAAACTTATGTTTTAGAAAAAAAATCACTTTGGCAACCAAGTGGATGATGAATTGGAGCAGGGAAAGAGTTGGGACAGAGGAACCAATCAGAGGGCCTTTGCAACTAGTCCAAGGGGACCTGAACTAGGATTGTGGCTGTTTAAACAACAAAGAGATGTAAGAGATGTAACAAACAATATTTGTCAATAGAATGGGTATATGGGGGGAGAATGAGGAGTTAAGGATGACATTGAAGTCATAACCCTGATTTGACTTGGGGAATGACAATGCCCTTGACAGTAATAGGGAAGTCAGAAGGGAGGAGAATTGGGGGAAAATAATGAAGTCTATTTTAAATATATTGAATTTGAGGTTCCTGCACTAATAGTGCATCCAATTTGAGATGTTCAAGAGGCAATCAGAACTGTGTGACTATAGCTCAACAGATAGACAAGGGCTGGATGTATAGATCTAGAAATCAGAACTAGACCTAAGGGAACTTGATGGGATCACCAAGGGAGAAAGTACAGAGTGAAAGGAGAATAGGAACCAGGACTGAACCTTGGGGTCACCTATGGTTAAGGCCATTACATAGATAAATACCCAGACTGAGAATGAGCAGTCAGACAGAAAAGAAGAGAACCAGGAGAAAGAAGTGCCCTAAAAACCTTAGGAGGAAAGAGCATCCAGAACAGAATGGTCAATAGTGTCCAGTTTTGCAGAAATGGAGAAAAGGATATTTACTATGGCAATTAAGAAATCATTGTCCCTTTGGAGAAGGCAGTTTCAGTTGAATGATAAGGTTGGAAGCCAAAGTGCAGAAGAGAAAGAGGAGAGGAAACATAGGCACCAAGTTTAGACTATTTTTTCAAGAAGTTTAGCAGACAAGGGGAGGAGAGATGTAGGACAACAGTTAATGATTTAATTAGCTTAGAAACCAAGAATTAAGGGAGAGAACCAAGAAGAGAAGGAATGTAGAGTTTCAGTATAGTCTTAGGAATCTCCTGGAAAGAAAATCACCTTTCCTCAGCTTCTACCTATCTTAGAAGGGAGATAAAACAATCAGTTAGTTGGATTTGATTTTCGGCATATAGACAAATGGGCTGAAATAGGCCTGCCAAACTTTGATCCAAGATATTCTGGATAATTAACAACCTTCTACTCTATCTTGCCTATATAGGCAGATTACTAGAGTCTGGGCTAGACAGAGATGAAAGCCTAGCTTAAAGAATGGATCCTGACTAGATAACAATGGAGAAAACAATTACATCCCTTCCAAATGGAATTCATGCATTCTGCAAAATCTTCAGGTTGAAAAAGGAAGGCTGATTGTTTCTTTGCTTTGTTTCCTCATGGCAACTCACAATTTAGCCAAATACAGATTTTATTTTTTTTCAATTTTTTAACGTTTTTATTTCAAGTTTTGAGTTCCAAATTCTATCCCTCCCTCCCTGAGATGGGACACAATCAGGTATAGGTTATGCATGTGCAATTTTGCAAAATTATTTCCATATTAGTCATTTTGCACAAGAAGACTTGAATAAAAGAAAAAAAAATGAAAGAAAGTGAAAAAAAGCATACCTCAGACTGAATTCAATCAATATCAATTCTTTCTCTGGAGATGGATAGTATGCTTCATCATTAGTCCTTTGAGATTGTCTTGGATCATTGTATTGCTGAGAATAGCTAAGTCATTCACAGTTTTTCATTCAACAATATTACTGTTACTCTGTACAACATTCTCCTGGTTCTGGTCACTTCACTATGCATCAGTTCATGTAAGTCTTTCCAGGTTTTTCTGAAATCTGCCTGCTTGTCATTTCTTATAGCACAATGGTCAAATACAAATTTTAAAAAGAAGTTCACAGAACTTTTCCTGAGTCCCTGACACATAAATGTTGGTCTCTTTTTAATATGTCTCTATGTCAGTTGAAGGAAGCCAGTGCCTCAAGTTAAACCCAAAGCAAATTCTGCCGGTTTACTTCTATTTGTTTGATAGACTAAGCAACATGAAGTCTCCCTGACAAAGGAGGTATCTCAGTTGATTATTTTATCCCACTTGCTGCTCCCTGTGTGACTTTGTCCAAGTTTCTTTACGTCTCACAATTTCACTTTCCTCATTTGTAAAATGAAGGTTTTTCAACTAGACCACGTATATCCAAGGTCCCTTCTAGTTCTAATTTTTATGATTCGAAGATCATCATAACACAGCCCAGGGAGGAATACATAGGGGAAGGCAGAGGATTTTGTTGATGGATTTATTTTCCCAGACTTAGCCCCATTCCGTTTCATCACCATACAAGAGGAATCAGTGAAATGAATCATGCCTCCTCCCTACTCTGAAAATGAAGTCAACTCTACTGTGGAGGCTATAAAGAAGTTCTAAATCATTTCTTATCCCATCTCTGATGCTTACTGCCAGTGTGGCTATGGGCTAGTCATATCTACCTTGGGCTTCAATTTCATCATCTTCCCATGAGGGGGTTGTACTAAGGATCTCTAAGACCATTCAAGATCATAGGATGAATGATCATCATAGGATGAGTCAGAACTTTAGGATCAAAGGAAGGAGGGCAGGCAATGGCTTGGGGAAAGGAAATGGTCCATTAGGAAGGTGTGGGTAGTTAACCAAAGAATACTAAAGGGAATGGTGTGATCCACTAGGCAAGAACTCTGTTCAGTGGTGATGATCTAGGAAGCCCAGCCTTATTGCCAGAAAAGCATTTTCCTAAACTCCAAAGAGAAGATCCCAGTACTGTACTCCACTATATCAATTCCTCTCTACTCCATCATTAAGGCAGCTAGGTGGTACAGTGGATAGAGCATTGGGACTTAAGTCAGGAAGACCTGAGTTCAAATCTTGCCTCAGATATTTACTTAGTGGTGTGACCCTAAGCAAGTCAATTAACCTCTTTGCTTCAATTTCCTTAACTGTAAAATGGGGGTAATAATAGTATCTACTTCCCAGAGTTGTTGATAATATTTGTAAAGTGCTCAGCACATAGTAGTGTTTAGCGCTGTGATAGGAATGGAAGCAAGAAAGTTTCTTCCCTCAAGGAAATTACATTCTAATAGAAAGAAACAATATTACATTGGAAAGGCAGAATTTGACACAGAAGAGGAGGAAGACATGTGGAGTAGAAAGTATAGCTTGGAGGTGGTTGAGAAGTAGCGTAGCAGGCCTGGGACCAGGTAAGAAAAGGTGAAAGTTCACTAATCAGGATCTTGGCAATGGGAGTCTGAGTTCTGGTGGGCCAGGGAGGAGGCTGTAGTACAGATGTCATGACTCTAGCAGTCCAGATTCTGAGACATTCTCCTCTGTCTCTCCATCTCTGAAGATGGGAGAATGGAAAAGAAAGAAGAGAGGAATGCAAAGAGGTGAATGAGACAATGAAAGGAAACAACCCAGGCAAAGAAGGACTCAGAAAAGACCTGGCTGCCAGACAGGGCAAGGTCACATTGTGATCCCAGCAGTGGGGAAAGAGGAAGTGTGGGAAAATATATCCAAATTCCCTGGGAGGTACTATGTGGACTGGCTGGGACTCTTACCAGTGCTTCCCTTTTTCCCTATGGACTCCACTATTGCCAGAATATATCACTGCCTATGAGGGAACCAAAATTCACCCACTCCCAGGAAATCCCTACTCTCGTGCTCTCCTAATCCTGATCATTCCTAAAGACTTATCATTTACCTGTTATTAACAGCTTGAATCTTCACTAAGACTTTGGGAATACACGTAGAGTGGGAAAATATTAGCATAGTGTTCCCCTGCTACTGTAGTCTGGCTCTAAAATTTCTTGTTATTTTTCCCAGGGTCAGTGTGGAGTATTTGGGGCAATAACTCATGTGACATGCAGCCTAAGCACTCATCCAGAATCTTCTCTATCACCAGACTATGCATGAGACAAATAAGTTCAATAGTAAAGGAGTTTGATTAGTACCATGAAACATAATTAACATAGAAGGAAAATCAAGTAACAAAACCATTCTCTACATCCATGCATAAATAGATACTTGTTCCATATATTTCCCCAGAAGGGAAATGGGATAGAATCTTCCTGAGGAAAACATGTGAAAGGGCAGGGAGGCTATTCCCTGGATTCAGAGCAGTGAGGCTGAGAAAACTATCAATAACTCCCTGATATCAATGTTCTCTCATCTCTGGTAAACATGGGCCAGAGGAAGGACAAACTGAAGTATGCTGAAGGACTCAGCTTAGCTGCAAGGTAATCAGGACTCTATCTGAATTCCTGTTCAGCATCCCCTTCTTATTGGCATCTCCAAGTTCAGTTCTCTGCTCACTACTTGGGGGCTTCCCAGGACTCTCAGAACACACAGCCCTTGCCCTCCACATTTTCCTTTCTGCAGGGCTGGAATTCTCTTTCTTTCTCCCATTTGCATCACTCCCTGCCTGTCCTGAAGTTTAAGCCTCTTCCCAGGAGATTCACCCCATCAACCTCATCGGGTTACATCACTACCCTACAGCTTAGACATACAGCCTTCTCATCAACATAGCTTAGAGGATTCCTCCCAATGAGGGATGGCCTCTGAGTTCGGAACATTGAGGGAAAGGAAGTTATCCTCCACATTTTTTCCTTGATCATACCTTCTCCACTTGAGCTGGAAGGAACCTTATATCAGATGATATGGGGCCAAGTAGAAATGGAGTATTAGATGTGAGTTCTGGGCACTGGGGTGGGATGGGGTTCAGGAAACATATGCTCTTCATTAAAAGTCATCATGAATCAGCCTCAGATTGTTATTGCAAATACATGAAGGAAGGAGATGGAGAATAGAATTTAGCAGGAACAGCTGGCAGGCCAGTTTGTCTGAAACTCAGAGTGCATGGAGAGGTGTAATGGAAAGTTAGGCTGGCGAGCTTGGCGAAAGCCAGATTGTAAGGAATTTTGTTTTAGCTTAGTGGCAACAAGATGCCACTGAAAATTCTTGAATGAAGGTTGTGAGGGGTGACATGGTCAGACTAATCCCTGGAAAGGTAACTTTGGCAACGACAGAGGATGTATTGAAGAAGGAACATCCTGGAATCAGGGAGAATAATTAAGAATTCAGAACAATAGTCCATTAGCCCAGGAGATTAGGAAGACCTGAATGAGGGTGAGTGTGAGTGGGGAAAGGTGAATGGACCCAAGAGATATCATGGGAGGTCTTTCACCTCTATCATTCTCCTTCTCTAGTCTATCCTTCATACTACTTTTCTTCTACAAAGAGCATTACACAGAGTTCTTCTGCTCAAAAACTTTCAATAGCTCCCTACTGCCTCCTCAGTAAAGTTCAAATTCCTTTACCTGGCATCTGAGGCTCTTTATAACCTGGTACCTCCTTATCTTTTCAAAACTAGTTCTCTTCTAACACTTAATGGAGTGTTCTGAAGACAGTGAGTGCTTAATAAATGTCTGTTGAGTGATTGGTGAGGTTATTCTGTCATAGACTTTGAGAATAAGAATCAGGACTTCAGCTGTTCCTTGGCTAACATAGTTTTAACTTTTCCTTGTGTAAATCTTCCAATTCAATTTTACAATGTAAGAAATTGCTTGGCCCAATTATCAGGTTCTATTTGTTATTCATGGTGTCTGCTAAGGGGTGGAAGATCTCCACAGAGTTGTTAAAATGGCTTTGAAACTATTTTCAGACATTCATTGGCTAGTCAGAGCTGATGGAGTAAAAGCTATAATTTCTCAGCTATCATCTGTACCTTTTCAAAAAATTGAAAAAAAATTGATAGAAGCAGGTGATGATTCACATAGAGCAACAGATATAAGGCTTTCCCATCAACACATCTGTAGAGCCACTGATAGCCATTGGTGTAAGATGAAATATTGCCTGTCACTGCTGTCTCAACAGCTTATATGGCTACCATGGTTGGAACCTTTGTTTATAGAAAAAGAAAAGGGTCTTTAAGTGCTCTTTGGATAGGAGTGCCTAAAAACAACATGCCAGCCCTGCCCATCTGCTGGCTAAACACATGCCTTATTTTCCTTCTTTCTTTCTTTCTTTCTTTCTTTCTTTCTTTCTTTCTTTCTTTCTTGTCATCCTTTTTTTCTTTCTTATCATCCTTTCTTTTTCCTTTATTCATCATCCTTTCATTTCCTTTCCCAATTCTAGTTCTCAATTTTCTTCTCTACCTCTCCCCTTTCGGACAGGGAGAGAAGCACCATAGTATTGTGTCTAGAAATCTAGACTTGAAATCAGAAAGCTTTGGGTTCAGATTCTGTCTCTGATAGTTCTTGACCAGGTTACCCTGTGAATTCACTTAATCTCTCTAATATTTACTTTTGTCATCTGTAAAATGGAGATAACAATATCAGTCATTCTTATCTCAGAAGTGACAGGGTTATAGAATCATTAATAGAGACAGATTCGGTATCAGGAAGACCTGGGTCAAATCCTACCTCTGATCCACATTGGCCATATGACCCTAAACAATTCATTGAATCTTTCTGTGTTTCAGGCAAATCTCTCAGACAATAAATTATAGATAGAATAAGTGCCAATCTGCAGTAATAGTTTTCTTATTGGGATTTTCCTATAAAACAATGAAGTTATAGGTCCACTCCCCCCAAACAAAAATTTACCTACAAGGGTATTGATATTCAAATAAGGGAATGTATTTAAAATACTTGACAATCCTTAAAACAACATATTAACATCCATTATTATAATCTTTCTGCCTCTTGTCTCTTCCTAAGACCCACTCAGCTTACTTTTGGCTGAAGACAGCCAATGCCTCCTATTACTAATATTACCTAATCAAAGTCTTCATTAAATGAATAACCTTGAAAATCCTCCATTCTGCTTCCAAACCTAAAATTCTTCATTTCAAACACTTTTGTTAAAAAAAAAGTATCAGTGGGAAGCTTCTTAGATTGTTTCCAGTGTTCCCTCAATAGGAAAAGGGAACAAAGCAATCCCTTTATTGATATGTGATAGATGTGTAAAACTAATTGAGTTTTTTTTCACTTTAGTGTTCCTCATCTAAAACCTAAGGCTCATTTTAAAATTAGAACTTAAAAATACATGATCTGATTTCATATATGAAATGCCAGGGTCTGATCTTTTCCCAATGCACAGAACTCTCCAAAGCCACCCTTCACTATAAATCACTAGACCCATACATATTTCTATATGCTATGAAAAAGTACAAATTACATTAAAATTGCATAAAAAATCATGTCCACACGCAGTCTTCTTTTTAGAGATTTATTGATCAGGGATATTGAGTAGGGAGTCTGATACTTGCTATTTTGACCTGGATTTCTTTCAAAGTGATCTTGGTGCTGGCAAAAACCCACATAAAAATAAATCCCTTCCATATGGGCAAAGCTAGAGGCAGACAAGATAGACAGACAGCTAAGGTGTAACACAAAGCAGAGCAAAGCAAGGAGGCCTTTCTAATATGACTTCTTATAAATGCACATTTTCAGGACCACAAAAGTCAACTTTCTGTGGCCTATTGGCATTTGTTTTGCAATTGTGCCTGTAAACAGTGAGTTAACAAGGATTTATTATACACTTACGTGCTAAGCACTAGGTATCTAAGAAAAAAAAAAGGCACAAATATAGTTCCTGCCTTCAAGGATTCTAATCGAGGAGACCACATGGAAATGACTTCATTCATAAATACATATGGGGTGGATAGAAGGTATCATAGAGGGGAGATGTTGGGGAAGGTACAGGTAGAGACTTCTCTGTAGAACGTGAGACTTGAGCTGTGTCTTGGAGGAAGCTAGGAGGCAGAAGTAGGAAAGAGAGCAATCTGGGTATGGAATGCAAAAGCACAAAAGTGAGAGGTGTTGGAATGCTGTGTAGGAGGAAGAGCCAGTGAGTCCAATGTAGCTAGATTGTAGACTATATGGAGGGAAGTAAAGTGTAAGAAGACTGGGGACTGGTTGTGAAGGGGTTAAATGGTAAACTGTAAATCAACAAGTATGTATTATGTGTTTACCACTCCAAATTAATACTGGCCAAATAGCAGGCTCTCTAGTTAAGTGCTGATAATACAAAGAGAAGGAAAAGGAATAGGCATTTGTAAAGTGCTACTAGGTGCCAGGCACTGTGCTAAATGCTTAACAAATATTATTTCATTTGATCGCCCCAACAATCCTGGGAGGTAGGTGCTACTATTATAACCCCCATTTTAGAGACAAGGAAAGTGAGACAAACCAAAGTTAAGTGACTTGCCCAGGATCACAAAGCTAGTAAAATGTAAAATCATGTAAAACATTTCCATATTAGTCATTTTGTCAAAGAAAACTGGAGTGAGAGAAAGAAAGAAAGAAAGAAAGAAAGAAAGAAAGAAAGAAAGAAAGAAAGAAAGAAAGAAAGAAAGAAAGAAAGACAGAAAGAAAGAAAGAAAGAAGGAAAGAAAGACAAAGTATGCTTCAGTCTTTATTCAGATTCCATCACTTCTTTCTCTGGAAGTGGATAGCATTTTTTATTATGAGTCCTTTGGGATTGTCTTGGCTCATGTATTGTGGAGAATAGCTAAACCATTTACAATTGATCATCATATGATATTGCTGTTACCATTTACAATGTTCTGGTTCTGATCACTTCACTCTGTATCAGTTCATGAAAGTCTTTTCAGGTTTTTCTGAAATCATCTTGCTCATCATTTCTTATAGCATAATAGTATTCCATTACAATCATATACCATAACTTGTTCAGCCATTTCCCAGTTGATGGGCATCTCCTTGATTTCCCATTCTTAGCACCACAAAAAGAGGTGCTGTAAGTATTTTTGTACATAAAAAATAATCCTTTTCCCTTTCCTTTGATCTCTTTGGAATACTGACCTAGTAGTGATATTTCTGGATCAAAGAGTATTCACAGTTTTATAGCTCTTTGGCTCAGTGTTCTATTTCCTGGGCCACAATGGCAAAATGTGGTTCCTGTCCTCAAGGAGTTTATGTTCTAATGAGGAAGACAACATGTATGTAGCTATTCACATAAAATAAATACAATGTAGATAGAAGATAATCTCAGAGGAAAGAAAGGAACAGGGAGGAGAAACTCTTGCAGAACTCTTGCCAAAGGAACTGTTGCAGAAAGTGAAAGTTAAACTGAATCTTGAAGGAAGGAAGCCATGAAAACCAGGACATAGAAGTGATGGGGAAGAGTATTCTAGGCATAGAGTATAATCTGAAAAGGGAAAGGTAAGAAAAGGTCAGGCTGTGAAGTCTTTAAATACTAAGAAAGATAATTTTATATTAGATCCTGGGGGCAAGAAAAAGCTACTACAGTTACTGGTAGGGAACAACATGGTCAGACCTATGCTTTAGGAAGATAATTTTGGCGGCTGAGTGGAGAATGGATTGGAATGGGGAGAACCGTGAGGCAATGAAACCAGGTAGAAAGTAGGCTATTGTGTGTATCTGTTGCACATTATGTATATTATTGTGTATCTTGTGTATTATGTGTGAGATGATAAAGGCCCATACTAGGGTGGCAACTGAGTAGACAGGAAGGTGACATATACAAGGGATGTTGTAAAGTTTAAAAATATCAAGACTTGACAACAGATTGTCAAGATTATGTGGAGTGAGTTGAAGTGAACACTTGAGATGACACTGAGGTTGCAAGCCTAGGTGCCTAGGAAAGTTGTGGTGCCCAGCATAGTAATAGAAAATTGGGAAGAAGGAAGGGTTTGGGGATGGGGAGAGAGAAGATAATGAGCTCTGTTTGAAATGCATATGGGTATAGAATTTGAGATGTCCATAGTCCAGGATTGGAGCTCAGGAGAAAGATTAGAATTGGCTACATATATTTTCAGATTTGTTAATGTATTGATCAGTAATGTTGAATTTTTCTCTCTTTTTTTCTTTAAAAATACTTTTTGTTATATGAGATAGCTTTCTGGGAGGAATAGGAAAAGTTATGCCAGGGGAAATCATGGTGATATTAAAAAAAAAGCCATTGATAAAAAATTGTTTAAAACAACAACAATGAAAGAAAATTAAAGAATGGGGATAATTGTATCATTTTGTTTTGCCTCTACATCTGTATTATTTAGGGCCGGCAGATGTCTTCTCCTGGCTCAGGGTTACTTACCGTTTTAAGTCACAAAATCATAGAATCTCAATTTTGGGAGAGATTTGAGAGGACATTTACTCTAATCTGTACCTGAACCATTATACTTTGCTAAAGCTGGGGAAGCCCTTGCCTCCCAAGGCAACCCATTCTACAAGTTGAATGCCTCTGATTGTTAGGAATTACCTTTTTTTCTTAATAATAATACCCATCACTTATGTAATAGTTTTCTTTTCTCTAGATCTATGATTTCATCCCATTGGGAGCTCATCAGTAGTGCTTTTGGTATAGAAAGACAAAAGCAAAAGCCTTCGACCTCAAGGAGTTCACATTCTATCTGGATCAGCAGCTATTCTACATCCTAAAGTCATAGAGAGTTGACTGTGGGCACTGAAATGGAAACCAACTTACCCAGGGTAATAGAGCTAAAAAGCAGGACTTAAACCCGTATTTTCTTGATGATGAGGCCAGTTCTGTACCCAAGCTGCCTCCCCTATAGTGTGTTAAGATGTCTAAAATACTTGACATACATTATCTTTTTGAGCTTTAAAACAGCCCTGTAAATTAAGTATTACAGATAATATATATGTATACACACACTTACATGCACTTAAGTATATATATATATATTTACATATATACATATGTAATACATAAGTATACATATATGTATGTGTGTATACAGATTGAGAGATTAAATGACTTGTCCACAGTCATTCAATTTATATGCACCAAAGGTAGGATTTTTTAAAATACCAAGTACCTTATGACTTCAAACTCAGCATTCATTCTATTTCAAGCCTGACTTTGCCTTCTTATAATCTCCACTTATTGCACCTGGTTCTCCCCTATGGGGCCAAGCAGACCACATCTACTCCCTTAGCTATTATGTGCCTCTGAGTCTTTCTTTTTCAAAGCTAAATATTCCTAGTTCCTTAACTGATCCTTCTTGTTTTCCATTCTTCACACTATCCTGGACTGAATTGACACAAATTCACTTCAAAATAAGGCACTCATCCCATATGAGGTTTATGATGGCGTATCTGTTTAGTAGTTGTTCCTTCTAATGGCTAGATTGAAATCTTTAAAAAATCCTGTGTGGTCATGACACCATCTTTGGTATCTGAGATGTCTCCATGTTTTCTTACCAATGTTAAGGAAATATGCTGTAGAGAATAGAAAAGAAAAAATAAATAAAAGAAAGAAATGGGATACAACCCATGTGCTCCCCCAATGAAGACATTAATCAAAGTAGCAAAAAACTCATAAACACAATGCAGTGGAAACTAAATTTTGAGTGTTCCCTATTTGTGTTACATAGAGTTTGTTAGGATTAACATGCTGGCTCACAGATGGTACTGGAAGACAGAGAAAAAGAAAGTTACTGATCTACCATGTTGAACCATGTTGAAGCCCACTTTTTGCCAACCATACTGGAAAATTGCTTCATCAGCTTCATGTAACTCCTTTAACATTCTCTTGTTTGTTCAAAATGGAAAGAAAAGTTATTCTTGCCTTGTGTGATGGAAGGTTATTGAATTGAACTGACCTGAATTGAATTAAGTGGAATCAAATCATGGAAATATGACAATTCTATTTACTGCCTAAAATAATCTCTGTCAAGTTGGATGATAAGGTTGTTGTAGAAAAAGAAAGATTGAATCTCCATCTTATTCTGGCATATAGTTCATTTATCATTAAGCACTTCTTTTATATCCCATAAAAAGATGCATCCTTAAGGAAAAAAAGGCCCCTAGGCCTGCAAGTTTATGAGATCACAATTTTCTGAAGACTCAAGAATTAACAAAAAGCTTTAAACCAATGTTCAGATAATGAACTTCATAAATATATGATAGGGAAATCATGACGAGGTAGCAGTACCTCTGAAAAAGAGGGTTTTGGTGGACTGAAAGTATGTGTGTATGTATGTATGTATGTATATAGAGAGACAGAGACAGGATGCAATCTTAGACTTCAGTGAGAGGCATAGCATCAGGAAGAGAGAGGGAAATGACAGTCTCCACCATGCAGACCACACCTGTGTTACTGTTTTCATGTCTGGGTATTTAATTTTAGGGAGGACATTGATAATCCAGAATGTCAAAATGAGGGCAATCACAGTAGTGAGAGGCTCGGAGACTAGGCCATACAAGGATTATTTGAAGGAACTATGAATATTTAGCCTAAGGAAGAGAAGACTGGCCCCAGAGAGCAGAACTAGAACCAAAGGGTAGAAATGGCAAAGATGCTCATTTCAGCTCAATATAAACAAAAACTCCCAAGCAATTTGAATTATCCCAAAGTGAAACAGGCTGCATCAGAAAGTATTGGATTCTCCTCACTAGAGGTCTTTAAGCAAAGGCTGGATAACCTCTTGTTTAGATTATTGTGGAAATAATCATCTGTCAGGTATGGATTGGATATAAGAGCCCTTCCAACTCTATGATTCTATGATCTGTCATAACCTAATTGGTAAACTTCTTTAGAACTTGGGGAGGATGAAGTACAGCATATGATTATATGTGTGTATATTTATATCTAGATAAAGATATACACATATATCTATAGACATAGACAGACACACACACATATCTCCATAGACATAGATAGATATATATAGATATATACACATAGATAGATAGATAGATAGATACATACATACATACATACATACATACATACATAGATATAACTGCAAGGGAACCTAAAAAGTGATTTTTTTTGTTCGTTCCAGGAAAGTAGAGACCACTGGAGAAACAAAAATATACAAATAGCTTCTCTATCTTAAAGGCAAGCTTTTAAAGAGAAATTTGCATCCATGTTACTCCTTTAAAGTTCCATATTAAGCTTTAAACCATTTACATATGCTGTAATATGTCTTGTTTTTAAATCTTCTTTTCTCATTGTGTTATTTGAATGTCATTTTTAAAAACTGGCTTTGATTAGCTGAGTTCCATATTGTATGAGTTTTCTTGGCTGGAGCCTCAGAGGCATGGAGTTAACATATTCAAGACCATAGAAGAAATCTGTAGCTCATTACCACAAATACTTCTGCACTCAGAAGCAACAGCCAGGTTCTTTTCAAAAGATCCCTTCTAGGGATGCTGGATTCTACTTGTCCCCATGTGAGGTCATACAATGAGTCAGTGACAGTAGAAGCAAGGGAATTCAGAACTTGGGACTCCATCACAAGGTCAATCTGGTTCGTTGTTGGAGAGAGAGGGTAGGGAAGCTTTGTCATCCTTACGGAGCATGCCCAGCAGAGAGCCATCCAATGAGGGAACTGTGGGGATGGCTTAAGTTGATGGATGCCTGGTAAGAGTGTGATACTGGGGCTTGGTTGGTGGGGGAGCACATATGCAACTTTAGGACCTGTAGAATAAGCAAAACCACAAATTCAATCCATGAAAGCTTCCAAACCATAACATCTTGCTTCCATTTCCACGTGTCTCCAAACAGGCATTGGGTTCAGATTGCTAAAGAAAGCTTTTTCAGAAAGAGCTGTGCAGATCTGGATCTCATTTACTTAAGTGGGAAAACAAGTTACAATGGAGAGGAATGAGGGATTATAGGCCCAGGAAGAGGCTTCAAGTCTGGCACAGGACTTCTCAGGAAGGTCATTTATGTGGGTACTCTCTCCAAAGATATAGATCACAACCTGCTAGAGAGGCAATGAGATATTGCAGATATTGGAATCAGGAAGACATGGGTTCAAATCTTGTTCTTAGACACTCCCTAGCTGCAGGACCCTGGGAAAATCATTTAAATACACAGTGCCTCAGTTTCTTCATTTGTAAAATGAAGAGGTTGGATTTGATGGCTTCTAAGATCTTCTTTTTGGCTCCAGATCTATGAACCTATGACCTTTTCACACCTTCATAAATGTTTTCATCAACTGTATGCCTAGGAAAAAATGATCACAATTGGCCAAACCCTCCGATGATCAGCTCTCTTGTCTATCAGCAAGCCCATGCCTGCTTAGAAGGAGCTGTTAGAGACTATGAGCTATTGGCATAGGCTTCTGGAACCCACGATTACCTCTACACCACAATCAGGTACTAGAATGGCAGAGAATCATTTGTGGGAAGGATCAAGCTAAGTATTATGTGTGAGGAAGAAAAAACCCCAACACTTTGAAAAGATAAAAGGCATTCTTCAAGTGAGGCTGATGCAGGGAATCAAATTCATCCTAGGCTTCCCAAAAAAAGCCAAATATCAACAAAATTAAGATAAGATGATACATTATGACTATGGCCTGGAACAATTTACAAAACAGTAGAATTCTGTTGGGCAACTAGGTGCCACAGTGGATAGAACACAAGGCCTGCTATCAGGAAGACTCATCTTCCTGAGTTCAAATCTAGCTTCAGACACTTACTAGCTATGTGACTCTGGGCAAGTCACTCAACCCTGTTTACCTCAGGTTCCTCACTGTAAAATGAGCTGGAGAAGAAATGGCAAATCACTCCAGTATCTTTGCCAAGAAAACCCCAAATGGGGTCACAGAGAGTCAGATGCAACTGTAGTAACAGCAACAAGAACTCTAAAGCATATTCCAATTGCTGATGAAATTTTTGCTGACTTAGTCATCAACAATCCAGGTACTTTGGGTTAGCTGACGATCATGACCATGTCTTATTCCTTTTTGTGGCTATCAGTCCCAATCACAGAATCTCAGAGTTGAATGCCCCAGTATAATATACTTAACAAATGGTCATCCAGCCTTTAAAGGAAAGTGAAGAAAAGTCCATCACCTAGGTGCCCCACCAGAGCAATTTATTTTTTGTTCAGTCTTGTCTGACTCTTCATAACCCCATATGGGGTTTTCTTGGTGAAGCTGCTGGAATGGTTTTTTTTTTAATCCAGCTCATTTTATAGAAGAGGAAATTGAGGCAAACAGGGTTAAATGACTTGCCCAGAGCCATACAGCTAGTAAGTGTCTGAGGCCAGATTTGAATTTAAGATCCTGACTCCAGGCCTGGCACTCTATCCACTGCACCACCTAACTGCACCTGAACAATGGGTAGAAAGTCACAGAAGCAGATTTAGGCTTGATAGAAGGAAAGGTTGCCACAATAGGTTGCTGCCTCAGGAGACAATGAGTTTTCCATCATCAAAAGTCTTCAGATAGTAGCTGCATATCCTGAAGGGTCTACAGACAACTGTCGTTCAGATTGAACCAGATGCCCTTTGAATAGAATTTATTTTTTTGCATTTTTATTGCATTTACTTCTTTTTTGTCACTTAATAGTATTTTATTTTTTCCAATTACATGTAAAGATAGTTTTCAACATTCACTTTTGTAAGATTTTGAGTTTCAAATTTTTTTCTCCCTCCCTCCCCTCTCCCTTCCACAAGATGGCAAGCAATCTGGTATGGGCTAGACATGCACAATCATATTAAACATATTTCCACATTAGTCATGTTGTGAAAGAAGAATCAAAACAAAAGGGAAAAACCATGTGAAAGAAAAAAACAATAAAAAAGAGAAAATAGTATGCTTCAATCTACATTCAGACTCTATAGTTCTTCCTCTGGATGCGGATAGCATTTTCCATCATGAACTTTTTGCAATTGTCTTAGATCATTGTATTGCTGAAAAGAGCTAAGTCTGTCAAAGTTAATCATTGACCAATATTACTGTTACTGTGTGCAACGTTCTTCTGGTTCTGCTCACTTTACTCAGCATCAGTTCATTTAAGTCTTTCCAGGTTTTTCTGAAACCCTCCCACTCATCATTTCTTATAGCACAATACTATTCCATTACATTCACATACCACAGCTTGTTCGACCATTACCAAATTTATAGATATCACCTCAATTTCCAATTCTTTGCTACCACAAAAAGAGCTGCTATAAATATTTTTGTACATGTGGGGAAGAGGATGATTTTAGAAATCTTCTATAGCATACTACTCTCATTTTACAGATGGACTATATGACTGCAACTCTGGGATTCCAAGTAGAAGATTCCTGAGATCACTTTCATCTCTAAATCCCGTGATTCCATAGTGCCCATTTTCTTGTCAGTTGACCCCAAGATCATTTCTTCAAATAGAACTAGGAAACTGGACCTACTCTAGTTAAATGTTGGTTCTCATTAGCTACCTGACTACTTGATATCAATCAAACACCATCAGTGAATGCCCCAGTATAACCTTAGCCTGAGGTTGTGGCAAGAGGGCTATATGAGTTGTGTGGACTATTTGTGAGAATATTAGGATCAGAATATTTAAAACTAGAAGGAGGCCAATCCAGCATGAGCTCATTTTTACAGGAGAGGACCCTTTCCAGTCCTCCCATTATAATAATCCTCATTGGGTTTCAAGAGCTTTTCAGAATCTTCAGGGAATGTTTCCTATTAATGGCAGGTAATTTAATCATTAGGTTGGACTATGGAAGAAAAGCTTGATCATTTTTCATGATGTTATCTCTAGTAATAACTGAGATCGTTGAAGAATATAAGACAGATAATTTTAGATTCTAGGCTGCCTTGGAAAGGTCTGCTTGGGTTTTTTTTTTTTGTTTGTTTTTGTTTTTTTTAGTTGGGCAATGGGGGTTAAGTGACTTGCCCAGGGTCACACAGCTAGTAAGCGTTATGTATCTGAGGCCGGATTTGAACTCAGGTCCTTCTGAATCCAGGGCCGGTGCACTATCCACTGCACCACCCAGCTGCCCCAGGTCTACTTGTTTTTAACAAAAGCAGTCACTACTGTGTAATATACTGAGTTCCACAAAGTGACAGAATGCCATATCTTTATATGCATTGTTCTTTATACTTTTATATTTAGCATCCAAGTTGCATAGCAGTTAGAGCACTGGGCCTGGAATCAGGAGGAACTGCATTCAGATACAGCCTCAGACACTTTCTAGCAGTGGGCAAGTCACTTAGCCTCTTTTTGCTTCAGTTTCCTCATTGGTAATACAGGGATGATAAGAGTACCTATCTCCCAGGGTTGTTGTGAGGATCACGTGACATAATTATTGTAAAGCGCTTAGCAGAGTATCTGGCACATAGCATATACTATATAAATGTTACCGATGATAATGAGGATAAAGAAGTTCAAAACATGCAAATGGAAATTATAGAAGATAAAACAAATGGAATGACTTAGTTCAACTTGATGCAACTATATTTATACTATACATATAACAAACTGCAAAAGCAACCAATTAAATCATACCCTGGATTAACAAGTAGAGAGATACAAGCAAAAGAATATAGCAGCCAGGAAACTCCATACATACTCTCCACCTCTCCACCCCACCAGGCCCTCTCCAGAAAATTTTCAATCAAGGCCTTCCCTCTTTCTTGCTTAAATCCCCATCGCCTTCTCTGGCTCCCTACTCTATACAATGACTAGGCTTGAATTTGCTTTCAAAGCATTTATGTTTCTTTTGGTATGTTGCAAAATATATTCCATAATCTTGAAGGCGTCAGATATGGCTGACCTTAATCACTAACCTCCTGAGAAAAGGGAACATAAAAAAACTGGTGGCACAGTGTGAAGGTTTGACTTGAGTTCAGTCCTGACTCAGTAATCTTATCATTGCTGCCAATTACTGGAAGAGTCAGTTGCTTGGTTGTTTATATGTTCCCAAGTTAAACATCTCCTCTGTTAGTTCAACACTTTACTCAGATATTTTGCCGGATGAATTCTTCCTTCTCTGCCTACGTTGCATCTAACATAGGCCTACCCCACCCTGATGCCCAGGCCAAATGTGTTCCCATCAACAACTCTGAGGCTGAGCAACCCTCCCGCTAGATTTATAGTTGCAGGCCAAGGTAATCTGCATCTGAGGATGTAAGAATAGGAAAAATGAAGAGTAATGACAAGGAAAATAGCCAGAGATGGAGAGTTTTTAACCATGTTAGTACATGAAACGAGGCCTACTGCTCAACTAGCCATGACCTAAACCCCACCAAGTTCACAGCTTATGATATAAAATGTACCTCAGAAAGGCCAAAACCCAGCCAATTGTACACTCAACAGTAAATGTATGGAAATCCTCTTGAGTGGTTTCTATGTTTGAGTGCCCAAGTACCAGGATGTTCCATTTTGCAATTTTGAAGCAGTGACCCGTGCAGGGCATTTAGTTCCCTTCTGAGGAACTGAATGTACCACACCCAGACTAATAAATCTGATGGGGAAATACATGAGTAAAGGGCTCCTTTCTGATTTTGCCCCCACGCTCCAGGGACTGATTCAAGAGTGGCCTCACTGTGGTCAGTATCTGATCCAAACATTAGGCCCAGTGGGAGCACCACCCTCTGGTTAGGTCTATGAGACATGGCCCATGACTAATACAAGGTCACCTAGAGGACCAGAGGCATTAAACCCACCCCTCCCAATACTGGGCTTCAGTGCTCCCTTGTGAACTACACTTTCTTTGAAAGGATGAAGCAAGGCAAAGAAAAATAATCCAATCACCCCAGCTCCCTCCTCTCTTCATTCATCCGACCTATTAGAAAACACCTAGAAGAACCACGCCTACTCACCTAACTCCTGATTTACCAGCTGTTGGGAATTTGTAGGATGGTGTTTGATCTTCATTGGTTTCTTTCAAAGATTTTTTTCTCTTACTCTTTTAACATTTCAAATAAAATATTTCAGCATATCTGTGATTATATGTAGGAGGTATATATTTTACTTGATGTACATTCTAACCCCCCAATGCTGGACTCATGGGTTGCTATGGCAAAACAAACAAAACCAGCACTTGATAACCACCCTCTGTCCTCCCCCAACAGCTTTTCTGAATTTAGTCCAGGTTTTTCTGGCTTTGGAGGTCCTTGTAGAGCATGTACTAACTTGGGATTGAAAGACTTTGAGAAAGCAGGGCATCTCCACCACAGTGAAACATTTGAGTAGGACCTTAGGAATGGTTAAAATAAAACAGTATCTCTTTAAAAATAGTCATAATTACAGACAGAACATTGACTTAGCATCAGAAATATCAGAAGAGTTAAGCAAAACACAAGACCACAAGTCTTTAGTGCCCTAAGATTATGGTTAGGAAGTCATATCAATAAATCAAATTTCATTAAGCTTTTTCCAGAAAAACATCATTTGTACAGAAGTGACTTTGTAGCCTATCATTTCAGGTCTCATTATTCCTAAACTTTTGCCCAACAACATAGTTTTAAACCAAAATATTATTGAGTTTCTTTGAAAAGAAATCCAGCATCAAATATATGTGTGTACTCTATATGGAAAGAAAAAAGAGAAGCTGTATATACAAAGATTTATCCATAGCCCAGGTTTATATCCCATGCATTTTTGAAATTGTCAGGAAATTGTGTTTCCTATATATTCATTTCTTGTTACAATCCAGGAGAATGTAAGTTCTTTGAAGGCAGTGAAGGTTTGTTTTGTCTTTTATTCTCAGTGCCTTGTATTGCTGAGAATAGCTAAGTTATTCACAGTCAATCATCATTTCAATATTGCTGTTACTTACTGTGCACAATGTTCTCTTGGTTCTGCTTATTTCACTTTGCATCAGTTCATGTAAGCCTTCCCAGGTTTTTCTGAAAGCATCCTACTTATCACATGAAATTTCTTAAACAAGATAATACTACCAATTCTCAGTTATTTATACTAAATGAAGAAGTAGATAGCTCAAATATGTGAAACTCATAGATGCTTTCATCTTATTTTATATAATTTAAACATTCTTCTTTAACTTGAACTTTTAATAAATAGTAACATGTGGTACCATAATTAATGACATATTATAGCTTCCCTCCCCATTACCTTCACTTCTGGAATGTTTTGTGTGTGTGTGTGTGTGTGTGTGTGTGTGTGTGTGTGTGTATCTGTGTCTATCTGGAATACAGCTTAGAAGAGTGATGGTCTTATAGCCAAGAGGATTTGGGTTCAAATCTTGCTTTGACACTTACTCAGTGTGTAACCCTGATCAAGTTACTTAGACTTTAAGTGTTCTACACAATGCTCTAAGATTCTAAGGTTCAGAGAAGATACTAGTTTGCACTGGTAGAAGGAGGCTTCTCATTTAGGTGTACCCTGCGTCAGTGGGATCTAGTCTCCATTCCTATCTGTAATGATCTGTATACACATTCCTGTGTTGGAAGTTAAGAGTGTCACAGAATAAATATATGGTAGTTCTTGTTTGTCAGGGGGTCTACAATCTGCTTTTATAGATATAATGAGTGAAACCACCAAGTAACAGTGCCAGACTGTATGTTAAGTATCAGTCAGGTAGGTAGAGCACTAGGTCTGGAATCAGGAAGACTGAGTTTAAATCCAACCTCAGGGTTTTACTAACTGTGCATCCCTGGGTGGGTCACTTAATCTTTGTCTGTCTCAGTATCCTCAACTGTAAAATGAGGATAGTAATAGCACCTCACAGAGGTTGTTGTGAGAGCCAAATAAGATAGTATTTATAAAGTACTTGGCACAGTGCTAAGTGCCTTGCACATAGTAGGTACTTAATAAATGCTTATTTCCTAACTTTCCCTCTACAAGATTGTTAAGAGAATCAAGTAAGATATTCTGAAAATGTTTTATAGCCATAGAATGCCATATGACTTTAAGTTACTTTCATAGAAATACCAAAATATGGAAAGTGCTGACAGTACTTGCCTGTCCTTCAGCAGTTCATGAAGAATAATTTAAAATATTGTTTTAGGAACAACTTTGAGCAAATAAGTTATTTTGATTATTATAAATATCCAAATTAACTATAAAGGACCTATGAAGGAAGATGCTACCTGCATCTAGAGAAAGAATTGATAAATAGAAGTATGTATAGAATAAGTTTACACATATGTATGTGCATATATATATGCATACATATACATATATACAGATGCACCTATTTGTGTCTAATGGTAGCCATCTCTAGGGTGGGGGGGTGGGAGGGGGAAAGGAAAAAAAAGAAATTTACATGATCATTTTGTTGTATATTTGAAAAGAATAGCAAGTTGGTCATAGTAGAGCTGCAGTTTCATGTGTGATCATCTTTTTTATTGTACTATATTATGGAAATGCTTGTTTTATTCCATAAATTAAAAATAAAATTTAACACAGGAAGTTACCAGATGATGTTTTCCCTCTTCCCTTCCTCCAGTGGCTGCACCTCACATGAGATCCTCCCCAGCCTCCCCTGTCTTGCTTCCTCCTTCCTCCTGCATCAGAGGCAGCTTCCCCGGCAAAAGCCTTTAAAGCATGCTGGTGTATCTACCTCCTCTCATTATGAGATTGGGACATAGGGTCTCCTCCAGACCCAACAACTAAATTTATCTTCAACAGTGAGTTTGTTACTTTTCCCAGGTTTAAAAATGACTAGTTATAACTCGGCCAGCAGATTACAAATACTCAGCCCCTTAAGGTGGATTAGTAGTTTTTAACAAATGCTAAAGTTCTCTGGGTTAGTCACTGGAATCCATTGCATCAGGGCCCCACAGGTCACTTTCCTAACATAACAGAATGACATTCACAATCCTGTGCCTTTGGGGTGGCTAAAACATGAGGCAGTTAACAGTCTTAAGGTGGAGTTGTCGAAACTCTGCCAAAGGCATCCCTGTACTTCCGACAGGCTTTGCCAAACTGGGCTTTCAAAAGACCCCAGAAGTAAAGAATAACTAAGGCTAAGGAAGAAATAAGATGACCACAAAAGGACAAAGCCTGTGGCTGTCATCTGCAGAGTGAGCACGGCCAGAATTATGAGCTTGGACAGCTCTCTCATGCCATTTCCTCGCCTGAGCCTGGTAAGGTGCTGCTTTATGTCAGACAGCATGAGTCAACTCTCACAGGAGTCAGCTCTAATGGAAAACAGAGAGTCCTCTGGCCATCAGCGTACACTGCTTCAGGTTCCGACTGGGACCCTGGCCAGGCTGGGAGAGGGATGAAAGGGACAATGTGCTCCATCAAATGGTATGATTGGGGACTGTCAACCACAGAAGATGTTTATAACCAAACAATGAAGGGATACATGTGTTTTTTGTCTTAAAACTGGAGTATAATAAAGGACCAGTTACAGAGAATTAAAGAGAGAACAATGGTCTTTATATTCTTCCAAATGCCATCTTTCTCAAGTTAGGTTTCTTGCAAACCTGACTGAGGAGGGCGAGGGGGAAGGTCTCAATTCCCATCTTACTAACTAACTATATTATATGAGGCTTTCACCAGATAGAGTTAATTTGTTCCAGTCTCCATGTCATCACACTAATCCAGGACCTCATCATCAAACGCCTAGATTGTTGGTGGCTTCCTAACTGGGCTATGTCTTTTCTTTCTCCTTTCTCTCCTAAGCCCTGCTGCTGCCAGTTTAGACTTCCCAAAACACCAATCTTATCATGTCATAACTTTGCACAAGAACATCCAGTGGATCTCACTGACTGCAGGACAAAATCCTCAGCTTGGATGAACCACAGTGACTAAGATAGATAGCATACATTATTTTAATGCTTATGCGAGAGACTGAGGTTTGGAAATTAAAGCCACAGAGACTCAGTTAACAAACATGTTTAAGCACCTACCAGGTCCTGGTCTTAATGCTGGGGATCTCAGAAAGAAAGGGGAGGAGGAAAGTCCCTGATTTTTAATGTGAGAGAAAACATGCAAACAACTATGTCCAAAACAAACAGGTTGTGTAAAAGTATTTGCTGGCAATAATCAACTCAGGGAAGGCATTAGCATTAAGGGAGATAAGGAAGGACTTCTTGGTGGGACTTGAGCAGAGATAAAGGAATCCAAAGAGCCAGAAAGTAAAGATGAGGGAGGGAGAGAATTCCAGGCATAGTGGACAGCACAGAGTTAGGAGAACGAATGTCTTCTGAGGAATAGCAAGGAGACCAGGGTCATAGGATCACATAGTACATAGTGGGGTAGAGTGAAGGGGTAAGTGTAAGAAGACTGGAATAGTAGGAGGGGGCAGATTATGAATGGCTTTGCCAAACAGAGGATTTTATATTTGATCCTGGAAGTGACAGGGAGTCATTGGAATGTGTTGAATAAGTATGGGAGAGAAGGGCAAGTGACATGGTCAGACTTGTACTTTAGGGAAGATCAACCTGACAGATGGACTAGAGTAGGGAGTCTTGAGGTAGGGTCACCAACCAGAAAACTGTTACAATGGTGTAGGTGTAAGGTAATGAGGGCCTGCACCAGGATAGTGGCAATGTCAGAGGAGAGAAGGCAGAATAATGAGAGTTCTAATGCAGGTAGAATCCAATGAACCTGGCACAGTTTGGATGGGAGGAAGAAGAGGGACACAGAATGAGGGACTGAGGATGACACTTCCATTGTAAGCCTGGGTGACTGGTAAGATAATGGTGCCCTCAACAGTAAATAGGAAAATTAGAAAAAGGAAAATATAATGAGCTCAGGTTTGGACATATTGAGTCTAAAGTGCCCATGGGACACCTGGTTCAAAATATCAAACAGACAGTTGGAAATGTGAGAATGGAAATTAGGTGAGAGATTATGGGTGAGTAAGTAGATTGAAGAGTCATCAGAATGGAGACAATTGAATCAATGGGAACTGAGATTATCAAGCAAAATAGTATAAAGTGAGAAGAAAAGAGGGCCCAGGACAGAGCCCTCAGGGACACTTAAGGTTAGTGAGTAAGACCTGCGTGTAGATCCAGACAATCTGGCCTTCACTTTGCTCCTCATGCACAACACTTGACCTCCCATCTCTATGCCTTTGTACTGGTTGCCTCCCACACCTAGAATTCACTTCTCACCTCCACTTCATAGAATCTCTCACTTCCAGAGATGGTTCAAGTACTTCTTGCTACATAAAGCCTTCCCTGATCACGTAGAGTCATTCATTATGTTAGAGTTATCAAATCTTTCAAAGTTGTTGATTTTTACAATGTTGTCACATACATGATATAAATTGAGTGTATGATCTTGCCAATGTTAAAAAAAAAAGCCCTCATTAGTGAAGGCTTATTAGCTACAATCTGGAGAAGATTCTGAGCTTCCAGGGTACATAAAACCTGAATAGCTAAAGGGGTAGGGAGAGTACATGAGTGCATGAGATTCAAAAAGGTGAGATTTTTTTTTTTGAACCTCATCAAATGACATATGCCAGAGAATCTTTTAAGCCATGACTGCTAAGGCATTTGTTTCTACCTTATACTTTCCTGATGTCCTATTTTGGCTGGGTCTCACAATTACTATTATTTCATCTCATCGTATCGGCCACTCTGTTTCTGTCTACAGAGTAACCAGTTCCTATGTCTGCATTGGGAAGTTTTAGATGATCCCCATAGCATGGGACTGTTGTGTTCTAAGTAAAGGATCAGGGTCTCACTTCTACTCAAAAAATACAGAAACCAGGCTAGTCAGAAGGGGTCCCCTTTTCAAACCTAATTAGGTCCCCAAATGGAAGTTATTATTCCAAAAAATTCAGAGCTCATCAGTTTTTTTTATAGGATTACTTTTCTGTCCCCTTGCCTTTATCTTAGTATAAAGTATGTCTTAATTTCTTACTACTATAGCCAGTTAATTACTAAGAGAGCAAAGGACAGTAAGAAAATGTGGGATGTCATTGTGGTAGTGAGAAAGTAAATAACAAAGACATGATTTTTTTTTTTACATTTTCTATTGCTATTTTGCCCTAGGAAACATTCTTGTTCAGATTTTTAAAAGCGATTTGTTTTATTAACCCAATATGCCTCAAGCCACTATATCTAAAAACATTAGTTACTATTTTGGCATTATAGACCATGTCAGGAAAGGAAGCAGTGTTTTAAATTCTATCAAGTGAGCTGATGACATAGGTTTAATTGGGGGGAAGGAGTGGCACCTTGGCATAAGTCTATCTTATGATATAGATAAACCTCAGTGACAAAACTACCAATGCAGATTGGCAGCTCTTCAGTAATTTATATCATTAAAGAGAGTTGCCTGAGGCACTGAAAAGTCTCATTACTTGGCTAGCCCAGTGTGTCAGGGAAAAGACTATTCCAAGTCTTCCTGACTGCAAGCCCGGCTCTCTACTTACAACACCACACTGCCTCTTCTAGGTTTAATAAAGACAAAAAGAAGTCTTTTATACAGAGTATCATAGTCTTAGAACTTGAAGGGACCTTGGAGGCCTTCTAGTTCAGCTCCCCCATTTTACAGATGAGACACTGATGACTAAGGAATCTGCCACCTGCCCAAGGTCACACAAGTAGTAAGTGGGAGTCATTTGAGCGTCTGTCTTCTGACTTCAAAATCTAGTGCTTTTTCTACTACACTGCTTCCAAGAGTGATGGTCTATCATGGGGTCATGGCTCCAGGAGCATATTTCTAATCAATTCTATTCCTTTGCTTTGTCCAATGCAAGCCCCTGATACCTGGGGAATTGTAATAACTTTGACATGGAATCATCTTGGTCAATGACCAAATTGCATTGTTCTTCCAAAGATAGTTGGAGAACTTTCTTTTAACGGAAAGTGTTTATCTCCTCAGTACTGAGGCCAAAAAAAGTGAAGATTTGGATGGAAATAAATCCTGTTATGAGCACAGAAAGCCTCAGAGCCATTAACGACTTCATTTGGGTAAAATGAAAAGTTAAAAAAAAATGAGGAGTGAAAGAAGTAGACATTTGCACAAGACTAAGCTGAGGGAAATGCTTTTTGATTTAGGATATCATTAATTCTCTCAAGAGTGTTGCAACTTTAATTTTAAAAACTTGGAAAGAACAAGCAGGGCCATAACTGGGATGTTTTAGCACCCGGGGGCAAACGGCACAACATAAAGCATGTCCTCAGCTTGGGGGAAATTGCATGGTCACTGGGGAGCTAGAGATCCTGGGATGTACTATGAGGTGTGGAAGTGAGAGTGTAGGAGATGAGCAGAAGCAGGACTGGGTGATGAAGGAGCTCCTTGCAGCCTGCCACCCGCTAGCCTCTCATTTTCATGCATTATTCTTGCTAACTAGGGGCTCAGCTCTGCAGGTGCTATCAGAGCCCACTATTTCTGACACCTCAGGAAAAGCCCTGATTTCCCCTTTCAGAGTCTGGCTCAGAGAATAACAGGATCTCCTCCCATTGTTCTAATTAACAAGGGGAGCTAGGAAATACCACAAGCAATCTGCTCATGAGAGTGCTACAATTATAGATTTTTATATGCAGCAAGAAAAGAAATTTCATGATTATTGAGTCAAGAGGCAATGATAATGGGTTCAAATCCTATCTCTGATACATTACTGGCTGTGTGATCCTGGACAAATCTCTTAAATTTTTAGCGTCCCAAGGCAGCTCTCTAAGATTATAAATTGCAAGAAAAGTGCTAAGGAAAGTTTCTCACCAGAAACTAAAGTAGAGTAGTAGGCTACTACTTTTATTTGAGTAGTAATAATAACAAAAATCTAGAAGAGATAATGTATTAGAGTAGCAGCTCTAGAGGAGAAAGGGAAGCTAAACAGCTCAGTGTACAGAGTACTGGGCCTGGTATCAGGAAGAACTGAGTTCAAATCTGGCCTCAGACACTCACTAACTATGTGACGCTGGGCAAGTCACTTAACTTCTGTTTGCCTTAATGTCTAACCACTAGAGTATCTTTGCCAAGAAAACCCCATGAACAGTATGGTCCACGAGGCCACAAATCGTCAGACATGACCAAAAAAAAAAAAAGAAAAGAAAAGAAAAATTGAACACAAAGGCTTTGGAAAGAGTCCCAGTGTTTGATGTGCAATGAAGCCAGATCTCCAAGTATCAGAGAAATAGAGCCTTTCATTGCAGATAGGAATTTTGGAAATAAACTCTCAACTGGCACAGGGTCATCTTGGGACAGAAACATGTATGTAAAAATGAGAGATGGCTGGGTCCTTGTAGAAGACTTGTCAGGATTTGAGTGGGATGGGGTACACAAAAAGAGAAAATCATTGGCTTGGAGGTATTAGAAAAAAGAGAAACTCTGGGTCCTGAGGAGTTGAGGAAATGATTCTTCAACCAGGTCAGAGGTAGAGTTAGTCTTGGCCATTAGCAGGTATAGTAGAATGAGTACAGGATCTAGAATCAGATCTAGCTGTAATCCTAACTCAGATCTTTACTACATTCAAGCAAGTCCATTCACATATCTGTCTTAGTTTCTTCCTGACACCAGGACAGTGGCCACAGAAGTTAGAATTTGCTAAGGAAAGTCAGTCAACAAGCATTTCTTCAAGGTGTACTATGTGCCAGGCAACATGAAGCTTTGGAGACACAAAGAAAGAGAAAATTTGTTGTGTAACTGCCAGATTAACAACTAAAAATAAATGGTGTGTTATGTGAAAGAGTTGGGGTAGGGATAAGCTTTTGCGTGAGTCATGGTCCCTTCCTGGCTGTCTGATAAAGCCTATGGACCTCTTGTCAGAGTAATGTTATCAAATGCATAAAGTAACATATATAGGATTACAAAGAAAGTCAATTGTATGGAAATAGTTTTCAAAACATATTTTTTAAATATGTTAAGAATCCTTTATACCTTACTTGTCCAAATCCTATGATCTTCAACAAGGGGAAAGCTACACACACCCCAGGTCAGTGCAGCTAGGCCTTCCAGTGAACTCCTCAGGCACCAGAGCTGAAGGGTAGAAAAGTCTCCTCAAAGCTGGTTTCTTGTTCAACAACTTAAAAGCTGTATTGTTGGATGAGTTTCATAGTTGATGGGCAACATGCAATTTTATTCAGGTCCGTGGCTGGCCTGGAATATTTCTCCCCAATATACTTCACTGACTTGGTGTGGATGAACACTCTAAGCTAAATAATACCTACTAGCTACCAGAAAGGTAAATCCAAAGATTTGTTGAAGGGAGAAAGAATTGTCATTTATGCATAAGAAAATGTCATTTATGAGGCAAAAAGACAGAGGAAGAGATTCTAGATCAGGGATTCTTAATCTGGGGTCTGTGAACAATAGAAGATTGATAGATATGTAGGTAGGTAGATAGATAGACAATTTCAAAGTAATTGGTTTTCTTTATAATTTTAAGTATTTTTGTTTTCTTCATTTAAAAACATTATTTAGAAAAAGGGCTTCATGGGATTGTCAAAGATATCCATAGCACAAAAAAGGTTAAGAGCCCCTGCTAAGGCCCTGGGAATGACAAAATAAACCTTTGGGAGCCCCAAACCCCAAGCCTGCTAGCTTTCAAGGCATCAGCTTATCCTTATAACCATCCCAGGGAGCAGGGTGCCTGCCTTATTTGCACACTCTCTGAGAGAGTACAGCTGTTTCGTGGGAATTCCAAAGGCCTTCCTCCTCCACAAGAAGAGTAGAGTCTTGGAGACTGATTAATAAAACATGTGCAGTAGAGTAAACACTGAAACTCAAGAATGCTTTGCAATGTACATTGTGGTTGGCAGGACAGTCCAAGATGAAAGCTTTGCTCTTAGTCGCTGACTCACACTCTATACTTCATAGACTACATCCATCTTGTATGGCTTACTCATCCCAGAATCCTGCTCTGAATTTGCTTGCAGAGCGCCCGGCCCCATTCCACCGATCCTCTACATTAAGAAGAAAGGGTCCAGAGGAACGCTGATGTTGTGCTATTCTTTTGTTTCTCCCCACCCCTACCCCCAATCCACCCCCGTAGATATGTCTAACTGTAACTCCACAGACATGCCCAGCATCCTGCCCCCTGACTTTTTTATCCTTGCACTTAATTTCAGGAGAATTATTGTCATTTTTTTCCCTGAGAAACCCTGATTGCCTTCCTTTCTGAGGACCAAAAACCTTCTGGCAGGGCCCTAAATTGATACAAAGATAGACTTTTCTAGACTGTATCCAAGCTTGAGGCTTCTCAAAGTACTCATGGGGAATTCTGGGGATTCTCTAAGGGTCTGCTGCTCTTTAGAGCCTTCATGAGGCTTTCTTTTCATCCCATTCATTAGTTTTCCCAACTCCCATGCCCAAATTACTTGCACAGTGTTTACTAGGCCTCCACATCCACCACTTCCTGCACCGTGCCACAACCATCCCACCATCTTACCTTAGATTCCTGGGTCTAATGAGTAAGTGTTCTGCCCTATCTTGCCAGGAACCAGGCCTCTGGGTCACTTTTTGAAGCCTTCTTTCCATGCTCCTAAACAGATATTATCTTTTTTTCCTTTTTTATCTCTTTCTTCCTCTTCCCAGAATCCCTTTATATGTTATCTTAACTCATTAGAATGTAAGTCTCTAGAGGGCAAAGACTGACCTGTTTGCTTATATTTGTAACCCCAGAGTTTAGGACATTGCTTGTCACAGAGGAGTATTTAATAAATGTTCTCTAAATCAATCTCACCTCCACATCTTAGAATCCTGCATTTCCTTTAAAGCTCAGCTCAAGCCCCTTTCATTTCCATGAGGCCTTTCGCAATCCCCTCCTTCTAGGTGCAAGTGCTTTGCTCTCTCCCAAATTACCGCGTATGCACGTTGTAAATACTTATATAACTGCAGGCTTGGCTGAGAATGTTTGCCTAACATGGTAGTGCCCTTAGGGGCCTTTAGAGAATGAATATCTCACATAGAGGCCTCTGCCACTTTGCCTCCCCCTACTACATGGAAGATGGGGTCGGGGTATAGCCTTTTTTGATTGGCTGTCTGTATCTTTCAGAATTGACCATATGAGTTGGTCATTCTTTTTATGCCACTTTTTTCTTTTAATCCCACCTCTCTTTTGGCCATTCTTATGTGCTGCACTGAGACAGTGATGATCACAGTTCACCCACAGCATCAGAGCTATGAGCTGAACCAATGAGAAGGGAAGGACTTTGTTCCAGTCTCCCTCTTTCACCCCAGCTGTGAGAAATGAACCTGGAGGAGGGGATGTTGGAGTTTGTTTCTGTTCTGTGTTGCTTGTCCTCCTCAGTTTAAGTTACAGCTGAGGATCCTCGTGGGACATGGGAGTTTAAGTCATGATGACCTTGGAGCCAGGATCACAGGTGTGAGGGTGCAACCAGGCAGCCCAGCAGGGGAACCCTAAAAAATAAAAATCCAGGATGTCTGGGACTGAAGTGGGTTTTGGACTTGAAACTGAGCTCTTTAGGAACAGACCTAAACTATGAACCTAATCTCTTTTCCCTCCCTAGAGACTAAGGTATGGTGCAAAGACAGAAGGGGATAATGTCTCTCAGTGTTAGGGGGGTAAAGTTGTATATTTATGAGTATGCCTTCTGAGGTTAATATCTTGGTGCAAAAGCTAATCTAACTGTTTGCATCAATACTCTGAGGAGAAAAGATCTAGGGTGTGACCTTCCATACCTCAACCCAAAGGAAATATTCACTAGACAGTCATTTCCTAGCTGGATGTAAATCTGTTGGGATCAATGCTATGTTGGAACTGAGGCTAATGTATGAATTTATTCCTCCAGAGATTGGGATGGTGCCATGGAAAGTATGCCCCAGAGGTATTGAAAGAAATGCCTATACTTTTGTTTTTGCAAATGTTCTTTGAAGCAATCATCCCTTTTTAAAAAATGATGCAATGATAAATAATTAAATGGAGCTACATTACTAGTCAGAGACCCTTAACAATAAGAATGCTGCCAGTGAAGCTAATGGCATCAGAGAAGAAACACTCCAAGCCTCTAGAACCTTAAGGAGAGAGACAGAGACAGAGACAAAGGGACAGAGTGACAGAGCTAGACAGAGACAGAGAGAAAGAGAGAGACAGAGACACAGAGACAAACAGACAGACACACACACACACACACACACAACCAGAGAGAGACTGA